>NW_026623710.1:65962-73888 GCF_030028575.1 Malurus melanocephalus
GAGGTGATTAACCTGGAGAAAAGGAGAATTTGAGGGCACCTTATCACTACCTGAAAGGAGGTTATAGGAGGTGGGGGTCAGTCTCTTATTCAAAGCAACAAGCAATWGGACAAAAGGAAATAGCCTCAAGTTGCACAAATGGAGATRTCAATTGAATATKGGGAAAMATTTCTTCATGGAAAGGGTGGTCAAACATTGKAACAGGCTGCTCAGGGAAGTGGTTGATTCACCATCCCYGGAGRTGTTTAAAAGACATGTAGTTGTGGCACTTAGGGACATGGGTTAGTGGTARACATGGTGGTACTAGGTTAGACTTGATTATTTTAGAGGTCATTTCCAGCTAAACAATTTCATGATCCTATAAAAGGYCTTTGCAAAGTCTTGCAAGGTGCAGTATTTAGACACTTTTACATTGTGTTCCTGTCATTCTGTGCTCAAGCAATGATGTTTCATGCAGCAACACTCACTGAATGTTGTTATAGAGAGGGGGAAACAGGTTATACTGAGTAAGGCAAAGGTGTTACTAAAGCCGTGCAGCAGTAACCTGTTTCATAACAAAGTTGTTCTCTCGCAAAAAGACACAAACTAGAGAGACCAATTTTCTGTTTGTTTCTTCTTCCTCCCACACAAAGAAAGCACTTTTTTTCCCTGCTTCCGGGGTTGAAAAAATGTTGCTGACCTCAATGTGCTGAATTGTGTATTTCATATTCTTGGAGTGCCCAGAAAGAGAATATTCTTCTGTAAACAAACATGAAACAACCTGCCTGAGACTGCAACCCTCCTCAGAAGCAAAGCAGATGTGCTCTAATGAGCACTCTTCCAGTACATATTTCTGCAGATTCTCAGTATTTCAGATGCTGATTTTCAAATGAGGCATCCAAGGCAATATGCTCAAAAATAAACCAGCATTACAATGTTTTGTATATTGAAATTGTTATGGAAGATCAGATGGATGTACGTGCTCTACASTAAATGACTTGAATTAAAACCTATGTCAATAAAGATAATACTACTGAATCATATGTTTTCAATGTATTTATAAAGGCTTTATAACAATGTTTGCAGTCATGGCAATTCAACCTCGGTCAACAAAAAAAGTTATCAAAATGAAATGTGAATCTGGCCAGTGTATGGCCTATAATTCAGGAAATAAATGTGCAGGATGCATGAAGCTATTCATGGCAGAGTGCTGCGCAGGGTTTGACCAGAAGCAATAGAAATGCTTGCTGGAAGCCATTCCACATGAAAAAGGGTTCTATGACATGACAGCCTGACATTACCAATATATCAGGAGCTCGGTGGAATTAAATGACTTTACCCTGCAAGAAGTGCTAGGCTGTCCATTCGTGAAGTGTTTTGGTGTTTCAGGCAGCACGAATAAAATGAAAAAGCCGTGTTTTGCATTAATAAGCAATTCACTCTCAATGTCAAAGAATTCCAGCTAGTTCTTGGGCAATACACACTCGTCAAAGAACACCCTGTTTTTCTGGGAATGTGCATTTAGAAGGGAAAAAAAGGCCCAAAAAATATGTCAAAAAAAGTGTCAGTGCTGATCTGACTGCAGCCAGTTTAAATGTACAATCTGCATATAAAAAKTTTCCTGAGGTGTGTAGGTCATTGTTTTGTCCACTTTTTCAAAACAAGCCAATTTTTCATTTTGTCCAATTCATTAATTGTTCATTTTCTAGTGAATACAATTGTCTTTATGAGCAAAGGTAAGCTTTCTTTTGTTYTTTATGAAGAAAAAGGTGCAGTTGGGTGACTGGATAATTAAAGAAATWGGATGTGATTTGGATTCATCCCAGCACTAGGACTGGAAATTATCATTACTTGGTAATTGTTCATGAGTTATATAAAGAAAAATAYTCAAGAGTTCTTTGGGTTCTTTGATCTGTATACATGTATATGTGATACGTACATATAGCTTATAGTATATAGTCAGACAAAATAAAAATTAAGTGATCTAAATCCGATCAGATCTGAGGGTAGTTCAGGGTTAAGTAAGGATGAGCAAWGGACTGGTATCAAATTCCATAATATCACTTTCCTGAGATTACAAGCTAGTGAATCTGAGACATTTTTAGATATAACACCAGGACCGGAATATTGCAGAATTTAGAACAAGGTTTCCAGTGCACCAGAAATACTTGGCCACATCAAGGAGAATTAAATTTTAACTTTCTACATTCTGTACATTTCTGATAATGTTAATTTAAAGCAGATCAATAACTGGAGGAGAAACTCACAGTACTGTCAGGAGCTATTTTTGTAGTATGAAAAACCTCCCCTCCTTTTAGATATTCCAACACAGTTCACACAATAAGCATCTTATCTCAGTGCTTTCTACAAAAAAGCAAAAAACCTAACAATTAAATTATAAGAATCTACTCAATAGTCCCTCAAAGTCAGCAAGTCAATTTCTTTTTGACTATGAAGGGCTTGGTTCAGGACAAAAGATTGTGTATGGGATCAAAAAATTAATATTTCATTTTATTCATGTCTTCTTGAACTAAYATGAATCCTGGATGTCCTGGATCAGGATCATCATCAAGAAAAGTGAAGCCAGCAGGTTGAGGGGAGGGATCCTCCCCCTCTACTTGGTCCTAGTGAGGCACATCTGGAGTGCTGTGTCCAATTCTGGGCTTCTCAGTACACAAAAGATGAAGTGAACCATTGGAAATGGTTCCGTGAAGGGCCATTTCAAAGATATTGTGGGGTCTGGAGCATCTCTTATGAGGAAAAACTGAGGGAGCTGGGCCTGTTTAGTCTGAGAAGAGAGGGGATCTCATTAATGCACATAAATGTCTCAAAGGCAGGTACCAAGGAGGTGGTGCCAGACTCTTTTAGTTGTGCCCAGCAACAGGGTTACTAAATGGCCGTAACAATGGCCGTAAACTAAAACACTCAGTTCCAGCTCAGCATGAGAAATCTCTTCACATAGAGGGTGRCAAACTGGAAGAGTTTGCCCAGGGAAGAGTTTCCCTCTTTGGAGACATACCAAACCCACCTGGAAGCATTCCTGCACTAAATGATCCTGCCTTGGATCTCCAGAGGTCTCTCCCAATCCTAACAATTCCGTGATTCTGTGATTCTGGGAATGAGACTGGTTGAAACCCATTTATGTCAGCATAGCATGCACAAAATGAAATGGTAGACTTCTCCCACAAAATAAAGCTCTTGATCTTTATATTTTTGGTGTATATGCTGATGGCAGAGTTTTTTACATATGAGGTTATATTTTTAAAGTTGGAATTGATAGAAGAGAAAGATCTGACATGATTTTGTATACCAAAAAGGCAAAAAGACATCCTCAAGAAGGAGTTCAAGAAAAGCTTGAATGTAAAATTCAAATTATTCCATTTCAGACAAGTACAACTGAAGGACAATGCAGAACTGGTGCCAAAATCCAGAGGTTACAGTCAAAATAAAATGTCCTGGATAGAACTGAAATAACAAAATGATCATACTGCATTCAAACTCAGTTCTGGCATGTGGGTTATGTAAGGGAAGAGGAAGGTTTGATAGAGAAGGTTGACAAGTTAGTGATTGCTGGTCACCAGAATATTCTCAGCTTATTTGAATGCAATTTGACACACAGCTGAAGATGACCTACCTTGCCTTAGTGACTGCAGTGGCTTCCTGCTAAGCATAACAGAATGAAATATCAAAGATGAAATAAGGTAATTTTTTGGAACCTTATCAGAGCACAGCTCGATGATCAGAGAATTGGCATCTGAATTCTTTGCCCTGAATAATTGGATTAATTACTTTTTCTTGTTTTTTCTAATTCAAAATATAACTCTGCCATAAGTTTTTCTGTTTCCTGTTTTAGTCAATAGTGCTCTATTACAGATAATAACAATGTGTTCTCTCTACTGCACTATGCTTTAAGGATAAAATTATTTAATTCCATTGTTTTTTGAAAGCAAGTAGAATGAATGCTTTCTGTCCCTTGACAATATAGTGTATGACATGAATTAAGAAACTACTTTTTTTATTTTTTTTTTTTTTTTTTTTTACAGAGAACAAGTTGAATTTTACTTTTCTGTGCATCTGGAAACAAAATATTATTTTAAAGATATGCAATTCAATATTGATTTTTAAAAAGTATTTCAGGACAAATATTTAATCTGATTCAGTTTCWCTATTTTTTTAATATATGTGCATAGATTTGGTTGTAGGATGTTACATAATATTCAATATTGTACTGAGAATGTAGTGATGAAGGAAGACAATGCAGTGTGCTTTGTATCAGCCTTTCAATTTAAAAGAAGCCTACTGACTGGATTTGAACAGCCCATTTTCTGTTCATTCAACCAAAAGTAATTTTACAACATGCAGTGATGAGAAGATTAAGTCATTTGTCCTAGTTAGTGCATGTTGCACTCTGTTCTAGGGGAATTAAACCCTCAACAAGCTAAGCAACATGAATTCTTTAGTCACCTTCATTTCAGCATGTATCAGAGAATCTAAACATGTCACAGCAGGAATATTCACACTCCTACAAACTTCTACATCCACAATTTTATGTAAATTCGTTGATTAGAGAAACTGCTGGACATATAAACACAAATCTGATACTTTGCCTAAATAACTCTGTTGCCATTGGCAAATGTGAATCACATATTCTTTGCTATGTCTCATTTATTAAGGAAATACTAGGTTCAAAGTTATAAACCTGGCTTGCAAGGCCAAGCATGGATGCATCTCTAACTCAAACTCATTTCAATCATGGTGGGAGTTAATCCATGTCATCCAAGACAGAAGATATCTTGTCCACAGAAGAAAAGAAGAAGGCAGTTGAGATGTTTAAGTAGAGGTTGCAGAGCAGCTGGAGAATGTCCCACCCTGTGACACACAGTGCAAGATATTTACCTCATGAGTCACTGAGTATTCCACCCTCTAAAACTGTGCAGATATCAAAAGTACAATCTGGGAATTGAAGGTACCTAAAGAAAAAATATTTAGGAAATTGAATTTGTTCAGGCATGGAACAAATATGACCCTCCCTTCTGCATTTTCTGAGATACAAATCTGGTTGTCATGGAGCATTTCAGTTATTAAAATAGGACTTGAGCAACTGTTTGGATTTGTGCTGTCCAAGATGACAAGAAGAAGAGTGTTAATGGGTGACATAATTACCATGGATTTCAGAAATAATTCTAAGTAGGTTCAACTGCTTCTCAGCCTTCTCTGTTTCATTCCTCTTATTTATGGTTCTGGGGTTTTGGTTGACTTTTTTTTATTGGTTTTGGGATTTTGTTTGTTTAGGTTGGGGTTTTTTTTTCTTTCTTTGAATTGGGTTGCATTAGTTTTTCGTGTTCGATTTTGTTTTTTCCCCTTTTATTTGGTTGGGAGCTTTTGGCTTTTTAGGGTTTTTTGGGGAGTGCTCTACACTTTTCTTTCCCTGTCCATGCGGCCCCTCACCAGAYAAAGCTTTACACAAGTTTCTCTCAAGGCTCATTGAGGGTGACCAGAAAAAATGTATGTGAACWGTGCACCCAACTCTTTCAGATATGCTTTTTATTCTTTTGTAAGTGATAATAACTGAAACACTATGCATAGAACTTAAATTGTTGTCTCTCTTTCTGCTCCTTTCAGAAATTAACTTTTGAAAACTATCAGGCAATAAAATATCGGCAAGATGTTGGAGCTGTTTAGTTTCACAAAYATTAGTAAAATATTGTTTTTAATAAACTCTGTAAAAGTTCTGCAAAAATTACCTGCAGATTTGTCTGCCTTTTATAGAATACATTAATGTCTATCACTTTGTGTGTACTCATTAAAATTTTATAGAACAGCTATTGCAAAAAGCTCRTTAAATCATTGCAAGATGTTGCCTGGTTATTTTATGTTGATACACTAAATATAATTGTAGTGAAAAAAAAGAGYGTAATTAATGCCTGAATATCTCAGTCAAAGTAGCAGATCTATAAAACACACTTTGATTGAGACAGCAAGAACTATCACTCTAATAATATTTTCMTTTAAATATTAGTAATTGTTTGGTATATGCAGTAAATGCTGTTATGTGTAGTACTTTGGAGGTCTTTACCTAGTTGGTCTCTTATGGGTTATGGCTGATGATAATGAACAAGCTGTAAAATAACGATAAGAAGCCAAAAAATGTTAAAAAAGACATAGAAAAGTTTTAGTAGGATTCAAGTCATTCGAGTTCTTCATTGCAGTTCCCTTTGGATGAGACTTGGTGCAGCTTGCCTAGTGGAAGATGCCCCTCACCATGGCAAGGGGGGTTAGAATGAGATGATCTTAAAGGTCCCTTCCAACCCAAGCTGTTCTATGATTGAAGCCTGTAAACAGCGCATTTCCTCTGAATTCTGTAGGGTGATGAGTAATTTCTCCTACAGTTTTTCTTCCCCTTTGAGATTTCTAACTCCTTTCTCTGAAAACAGAGCAGGGTTGGCAAAAATGCTCAGCTCATATTTCATTGCATTTTCCTCTAGGATTATGATATTTCTGGGCTTTTCCTCTCTGACTGCATATGTATTCCCCATTCTTTAACTGCCGATGTGGAACTAAAGGAATAAAGATCTCCTTATTTTAATGTCATTCCAAAATAAATGATAAATAATGCTACTGTGAGACTTTAATACATCTCTTAATATAGATAAAATAGTCAAGTCCTTATTTTTAMTTTACTACACAGCACGACTTCCTGCAAAATAGCTAGAAATCAAAGAGAAACAGGGAAGAAAGGCCTCTCTTGACATTTATGTAGTTCATTATCCTTTCTAGATATTGCCTATGCATATGTATTGACCTAATCAAGCCACTGGTGTAAGAAATGGCAATATTTGCGGCACAGAAGTCTTAACTCCTCAGCCAATTCTCGCCTTTGGTATGCAGGGGAAGATTTGTCTGGTGCCCCTAACAATCTGAATTAATGTGCATTAAGCACAGGCTGATTAACATTCTGAACTGTAGCAGAAGCAGCYAAATGTCGTGCAATGGAACTTCATCTGTCTGTGGAATACTTAAGTATTCTTAAGTTAAACCTCAGGGAAAATCCTAAAAGTAAACAAGATCACTAATAAAGATCAAAATCCATGTGYTTGGATCCCTACTGTTAAATCATTAAATAAAATTTTGATGGAAACATTTTGTTCCCCTTTTGGAYGTCAAAGCCAATCACCTGGCTGAAAAAAAAAAGGAAATACTGTGAGCTCTGTGTCCTAACATAACTCAAAATAAGATTACATGAGTCCAAAAGTTTTGACAAAGACTCTTGATACAAGAAGTCTTATATTGTGCAAATCACTTGCTAATGACTACTTGAAGCAGTAGAACACAGCCAATCAATATGTTTCAATATGATTTAAGAACTTACAGAAGAAACTCAAGACTTTGGCCCATCATTAAAAAAATACTGAGGCTCGTCTTTAATACCTTCACTGGATGTTGCTCACAGTATGTAGGTCCTAAAGGCAGATACTGAAACGCAGGTGAATAATTGAGATTAATGTTCTCTTGTGGTCTTCAGAGATATCTGTACCACAGGAACACAAACTTACGTGGAAGTCAGGCCAAACGAATCTGTACCAGGTATCTCCAGATAGTATCTACAGAAACATCCACAGCTGTGAAATCTCATTATAACACAGTGTTTCAAGTGTGGATCTGATTCATGCCTAACTGTTCTTTGATGGAGCAATCATTAAACTAATGTCTCACTAATTTCTTAGGAAATAATTTTATCTTGAAATAAACTATTCTAACAATGCTACAGTTCACTATTAGAAATGCTGCAGTTATAAAGAAATTACATTTGTGTAAGATGATCATTATTTTTCCAATATTTGGATAAATACAATATTTAAAATGGAGTGTCACGCTTTTCCAGCTGCTTTCTCTGAAGAAATAGCATCATAATATTATCCCAGCTAGTATAAGAGTGTGACTGACAAG
>NW_026623710.1:74058-77119 GCF_030028575.1 Malurus melanocephalus
TGAACCTTCATTGTGTTGAGGAGGTGAGAGGAGGTCTCACGATTTCAACAAAGCAACTTCTCATCTCTGTCAGTCTGAAATTCACCTGGGAAAAACACAAAAGAGTAACCTTAGCAGTCAATRTGACAACCTTGATAAGTCTTAAAGTTCTAACTTGATAACCTATTTTTATTTTGACAACTGAAAAAATAAAATATAGAGCAAATTAATGTATGAAAACTTCAAGAATGCTGTTGGGTCAGGTGTCATCTAGATGACAGAATAATTTTTATTGATAAGAAGAACAGTCTATGTCAGGTATTTAAATATTTGTTTCAGTGGCCTGGAAGGATTGAGGTACTAGGGACTATCATGAAGAAACAGCGAAATGAAGAAATGGAGAAAACAGCAACATGGAATCTTAGAGTAAAAATGCTAAATGAATAAACAAACTAACCATGTTTCAGTTTTCATAAGATCYAATGCACTGCTATTTATTGTAATTGATAAATACTAAAATCTAAAATTAATAAATAATTTAACTAGCAGTTTCTGCTATTTCTTCTTTACAGCATAAAAATTGTATAAATTGTACATAGTTTTGTTCATATCCATTCTACACGGACAAGTACCATCCCATTTCTTTACAAAGTTATCCCCAGCAGGAAAAACCTACTGGGACAAGGGAAAAGCACAGACATAAGATAAAAGGCCTCTAATTTTGATCTGTGTTTCCCCTCTCTTGAATAGCTAATTCCTGTAGCAATTTCCAGCTAGTTGCTGCCAGTTCCAGACTTGCTCTTGGTTTCCCAGCACTCACACTTCTCCCTGGTAATTCACCCAAGCAGATTCCCAGAGCCAGCGGCGTCAGCACCAGGACACTCAGCGCGTGGACCATCTGTCCAAATGCAGACACTGCAGTATTCAACTGCAGCTCCTGTTCAGCTGAAGAGCTGCAGGCACAGGATCAAGGTGTTGCACTCACTTGTGGTAGCACTGGCTGCTCATTTTTCTGCTCTTCCTATTGACCCATCATGCTAACCACCAGAACCATGAGTTCTGGAAATGCMCCACCTAGGCAATTGAAACCCAGTTACTCTAAAATCTTGCTTCTGGCAACAGGCTGAGCTGTTGTAATTTTATCACTACTATCTGGGCAAAATATATAATTTCAGTGCATCTTCTCAGTTTTCTGGTTGACTTATTTTGGGTTGGCTTTTGGATGGGTTTTTTTTTGCACTGTTTATAAACATATTTGTAAAGGAAAACGGTCTGCGTGATAGATGGTGGGGACGCAACTGGAGAAAAACAGAAGGTATTAACCATGGATATGGGCAAATTATGGAGTCTATCTTCTGGAGGAAAAGCTAGAGAAAACAGATTAGGAGGAATGAGAAAAGCAGAACTTTCCCCAGAGTGCCTGGTGATCTACATGTGTCCTTTAAGAAAATCTGTTTTATTAAAGAGCACAAATTTCAACTCAGAAGCTCCTTAGAGCTAGATATTCATGTTGCAGATTTCCTTCACCTTTTTTTTTTTTTTGTGTGTGTGGTTTTTGCTTTTTTGTTTGTTTTTTGTTTTGTTTTGTTTTGTTTTGTTTTGTTTTGTTTTGTTTTGTTTTGGTTTGGTTTGATTTGGTTTGGTTTGGTCTTGGGTTTTTTTTTTGTCCTGTGTGTTATCCTCCAATGCTACTTCCAGATAGATGGTAAACTCTCCAAGGCAAGGGCTGCTCCTCCTGGTTTGTGCATTTTTGTACACCAAATTCTTATTTCATTGGGAATTTGGGACAGGTGTAAGTCCAGGGCTGTGGATAAAAGTTGGATAATTCCTTAAAGAGTGAAAGTTTTTGCTCCCTCAGGATCACATTTCAGGGGCTGGGATTAGAGAGTGCACTGATGGACAGTCTGTCCTCTGACCCTACTCCATTGTCACTGTTGTCACCTGTGGGTTATTTATGGGTTACTGTCCACACTTCATAAAGGCAGCTTAAGATGTTCATCTCTGCAGACCCTTTCATCTTTCTGGCAGGAGACATAAAAGCTCCTGTAGAAAAATAAGAGACATTACTTCTACCCATAAATTTTTGATGTTGGAAGTCGCAGATCTTTTTTGAACAATATCACCTTTGAATCAGTGTAGCACAATGAGTTTCTGTGATTTACAGAAGTAAAGTGCTGATATCCAAGGTAAATAGACAGGAATATGCCATTTCTGTGTATAGGTGCAAATGACTATTAGAGCCCACACAAAAAGAAAACATCTTGAACACAGTAGAGTGGGCCTGATTTTTTTTTCCACCAGCTACTGTCTGATTGCATTGGCATAGTGCTGGTGGTCATCAATGCTAGATGCAGGTCTGCACTCAGTGTGCCAGCCAAACCAGCCCCTTCTGCTCGCACTGGATCGAGAAATGTGATGTTAAATTAAACACTTCACAAGCGACAGRATCTGCTACATAACAGCTTAATGAGTTCCCAATTAAATCTAAATTTAAAGCTTTTTGTTTATCCTGGCCCTGCTCAGAGGCTTAACAAAGCAGTTAAAATCATAATTCCTAAAGTAAACTTAAATGATTTCATTTGTGTTGCTTTTGAATCCTTAACTGAGTCAATTATAGCTTTTTTTCACTTTTACCTCTTTCACCTCAAATTTTTAACACTTCACTTGCAACCATTTTTTAGTCACAAGGGTGGAACAGTCAGAACGTGTACCTCTTAGCAGTGGTATTGATGCAACCCCAAAATATTCTCAAATTCTCCAAACTCTCCTTTTCCTTCAGCTTGACATATTAAAAACAATATTATGACCAGTTTCAATTTTGTACTACTGGAACTCATCCGCTCTTCTCTTCACTGTTTACCCTGACACTGAAAATGTATATAAGATTCAGACAAATTTATTAGGTAAAAGTGCCCTGGATGTGTAGATTAGTCTTTGTCCTTATATATAGAAAGCACCTAAAAAGCATTGTGTTGTTAGGGCTTTTTTTTTTATTTTGTTTTTGTTTGTTTGCTTTGTTTTTGGTTGGTGTGGTTTTGCTTTGGTTTTGTTGGTTTGGTTGTTTTTTGTTTTGTTTTGTTTT
>NW_026623710.1:77576-79441 GCF_030028575.1 Malurus melanocephalus
ACAAAATTGCTTCTACAATGGTCTTACATCAATTTATAGCTAATTTACTATTGATTTCARTAACTTGATCCATTACAGCATGTTAACACACTCTTTTTGTCAGTAATTGCACTGTTTAATATTTCATATAATTGTCTAAGAGCAATAGAGCAGAAAGCCACGTGAAGTATGGTTTTGTTACTTCTTTTCTCTTTTCTCTCTTCCCTTTCCTTGTCTCTCCTTGTTCCACATTAAAAGGCTAATTTATGAGCACACGCTGAATCATGTCTGGCCTGTTGATTTATTATTGAGCAGTGTTGAAATAAGACTGCCCATTGTGCATTTTCATCTTTGTGAATGGCAAGCAGCTGCTGGTTTTATGTTAAAATATCTCATTTTCTGTAAGTCTTCAGGTCACAATTATTTTAAAGTTCCTACCATAATTTGCATTCCTCTATATCACATCACATCTTCTTCTCAAATATGGTAAACTATAATCTTAAATCATTTTTTTAATGACAAGAGCTATGAGGTCAGACACAAAAGACTAAAATTTTCAAAATCATGAAACATCCTATAATGCAAAATCAGGCTTTAGTAGTAGTCTCTTGTTTAAATATAACTTGAGGAATTTAAATATATCTGTGTAAAAATGTTATGTAAATCAGARTTGAACAAAGGAATCTGTTTCTTATTTCACTCTGCTTTGGATTRTTTCTGTTATATTTTGTTGTTATATTTCAAATGTGGTATATTTTAAGTGTGCTATTCTTATTGTTTTGCAAAATCATGTTAGCCTTTATGCTTTCTATATGTGTACAGGCAATTATAATTTGAGTTAATGATCTGTGTTCTAATGAACTTTGAAACACAGCAACAGGCAGTTGTAAATGATCTATGTAAAGTGGTCGTGGATGACAGGCCTTTTCCTAACCTTAGAAAGAAGCAGATACTATATTTTCTATATTCAGATCAGATACACCTCAGACAGAAAATGCCATATAAGAAAGGGCTGGGATGTGCAAGAATCCTTTGCATTGCCTGTAGTTCCAACGTGGTTGTGGATCTATTCTCTGAGAGCATTGACATGAGAAGGTCTAAAATACTCTTTTTCTCACATTTACCTGATAAAACACTTAAAACTTAAAATTAGTCATCTAACTGAAATCACAATATCTATACACTGTGAGATTTTACATGGATTGAAGAATGGATTAAATTAACTCAATTCTCTGTTTATATTCCATCCACATTTGTGAKGCTGTGATGRATTCACACAGAAGAGGCAGGCCTARGACRCCATCTCTGGATTGCCTGATGTACTGTTTTAGCAAACAAGTCCAGAGTAATCAGACTACATAATAAGGGTCTTGAATTCACAAGAAGCCATCAAACAAGCTCAACCATCCTGTCCTACTAGTGTGTTAGGCTCTGTTTCAGTTTTATACATGTTTTTGTTTTAATAATAGATCAAAATATGATATTTTGTTTTAATAATAGATCAAAATATGATAAAACACACTAGAATGTATCCTCTCATTCAGCATATTTGATTTTGACAGTTACTAATGATATTTTAAATTCCTCTGCCAGAAGTTTAGATTGCATATAAAGGTGGTCAAAAATAGAAACCAGTTTTCCAGGGAAGTTTGAGATCTCCATGCTTAGTGACACATTTAAAACTCAACTTGACAAAAACTCTAAGCAATCTCACTTATCTTTGAAGTAAATAATTCTTCCTGCAAACACTTGGACTAGATGACCTTCAGCTATTTTTCCCAATAAATTGGTCCAGGACTCAGTTTCTTTCAGAGTTCATTCTATGTCATGCCTTCTATCCTTTTTTTGGTTCCACCCCAGCACAAGAGAAACACTGTTCAGTTTGT
>NW_026623710.1:80078-86941 GCF_030028575.1 Malurus melanocephalus
ATATGTATGGGTTTCTGTGTTGTTGAATGAACAGCCAGAATATCCTCAGTCTTTATTCAACTGATACTGGTTTTAAATTTGAATTAAATTCAACTAAAAAATTCATTGCAACTGCTATTTTCAGTAAGGCTGCTTCTCTTTAACACTGKTCTACACTAATACTAAAGCAGCACTGAAACTTCATCAGTCTCTTGTAGACCTAAGGATCTATGTGCATGATTTCTTCTTTGCGTTGACTCCACATCAGTGTTTATAAAAATTACAGAAAACAGACCCACCACATAGGATCACCAAATTAGAATATGCAATTGTGTGATTAATAATGATTCTGTTTTCCTGGAGTAAAAAATAAAGGTAAAAACAAGGATGAAGAAAGAACAGGCAGATTTATTCTATCAAGGTGGTGAGCCTTTAAAGTAATTAGGGTAGAGAGAAAATTTGAAGACACTAATTTATATAACTTACATATAAATAATAAACACTAATAACTGTGAGAAAGGAAAAAAAAAAGCAGGAATGCAACTATAAATGATTGGGAGGATGAAGACAGGATAGTTGTGCTTGTCATGTTCAGAGAGAAATGAAAAACATATTTTGAGCACTACAAGCCTCTGTGGGATTCAGCCTGTTTTTTCAATATGAGATTGAATGACTGAAAGGAATTMGCTTATATAACACTGCATTCAGGAGATGTAAAAGAGAGATTAGATAAATACATTTTAGAAGAAAGGGCTGAACAGAAACTACAGGGATAATGGAAACACCTACTGTGATATCGCACGTGACATTTTTTTACATTTTAGAAGTTATTGAATCTCTTWTGCACAAGACATGTTTATTTCTAATCTATGGACTTGAGTGTAAACGCTCACAATGGTTTTACTAGGCTACAGGTATGGTTCTTAAGGTGCCTACTTTTCAGAATATCTATTAACACAGTAACATTATTTTAGATATGTATTATGTTGTGAGAGGAGTTGTTTTTAACACATTTATTAAGGATAAACTCGTGGTTCTATCAAGTCAATGAAAAATTTTGCAAGAAATGTTGTTAAAAATATGGTTGCTGCTTTAATTCTTACTTTTTTTGGGGGGGTGGGGTTGTTAATTTTATTTTTCTGTTGTAGGAAAACTCCCTGAACTTAAGGAAGAATAGGCCTTTTTTACAAAGCCTTCAGTTTTATTAGTATAAATGAAAAAAAAACCCAAAACCAACAAATGAATAATTTTTGCTTATAGATATGTTACTYGATTTGGTGCAATTATATGCAGTTTCTAAATATAATAAGCAATAAAAGGACCATTAAAACCAGCTGTTCATCGTTATTTTAAGCAAATTTCCTGAACAGGGTCAGCAGGACAGATCGAGACAGGTGTTTTGAAAAGTACCTACCTCTTGAGTTTCTATAGAYCATTAATTTACTTGAATACTGCACTGGCAACTTTATCAATATAAATTTTCTCTGCAAACATGTACTTTTAAAGATAATTATTTTTTTTTATGAAAGAAGAAGTAATTTTCTACAGGAAGTCAGTAACCGTAAATCACCGGAGCTGCATATCAAGCATTAGTTCTTCCCACTTGCTCAGTCACCATATGGCACCACACACTGTGCTGAAAGATAATCACTTTATTGTTGGCTGGGTTTTTAATCAGCTACATCTCATACTGTTTTGTTAAACATTGCCTTGCAAATAAACCAGCCTTACAATACATTTTTGCCTTGGAAGAAAACATAAATAAGACCTCAGGAAACACAGGAAGATCTGCTCAAACTTGAAACCCAAAATTTAATCAATTGATCAGGCATGAAAAAATCAGATTCATTATTTGAAGCACCRCAAAGATGCTCCAAGTGGAACTGAGCTGGGAGCTGAGGAAACCACAGTGCAAGGTATCTGTTTTCCAGCAGTAGTTTGCTGGCTGAATTAAGCTTGACAGCTGCTGTCAGACTGCAATCTGCACTGCATTGAGCTTGAGCAGCTAATGGGATGCTGGGGTCCACCCACACTGCAAGTGTGCACAGCCAGTGATTTTWCACAATGATCAGTCCTGCATTTCTCTTCTTCTTTGTCCCCACAAACAGAAACTCCTGCAGAATGTTTCTGGGTGTGCCTCAGGTAGAGGTCTTTGCTTTTGGTTTTATATTGTTCCCACCCCAGCAGGARCTCCCTGGCTACTCTGGCTCAAGTRCTCTGCACCTTTGAAYAGATCTGCWTTGACAGGGATTGTGTTGGGTTTGCAAGGTTTTGGTAGTGGCAGGGTAGAGGGGGCAGAGGAAACTGCTGCACAACAACAAACTCATTCAGAAAGAGGAGTGGGAATACATGGGAGCCACAGTTCTGCAGACCCCAAGGACAGTGAAGAAGGAGAGGGAGGAGGTGCTCCCTACATGGAAACAGATTCCTCTGTAGCTCGTGGTAAAGACCATGGTGAGGCAGCTGTGATCCCACAGCCCCTGGAGATCTGTGGTGGAGCAAACCACACACCAGAGCAGGTGGAAGCCTGAAAGATGCTGTGACCCTGTGGGTAGCCTGAGATGGAGCTAGCCTGATGTGGGTAGCCTGAGATGGAGCCGAGGGACCTGTGGACCCTCGGAGAGAGGAGGACTTGTGACCTTATGAGGGAGCTTTGCTGGAGCAGCCTGTTCCTGAAAGACTGTACCCTATGAGAAGGGACCCACCCTAGAGCAGTTCCTACGGGATACAGCCCATGGGAAGGATTTGTGTTGGAGAACATTAATGGAGGACTTTCTGCATGGGCCATTCAYTTAAGAGYTGGACCTGATGGTCCTTGTAGGTCTCCTCCARCTCAGAATATTCTGTGATTCTATGGGATGTACACCCTGCTGGAGCAGKGGAASAGTGTGAGAGTGCWCCCGCTGAGGAGGAASGAGCAGCRGAGGCARCATGGGATGAACTGACTACAGTACCCATTACCTGTCCCCCTGTGCCTCTGTAGGGAAAGAGATAGAGAAAATAAWTAGTGAAGTTGAGCCTGAGGAGAGTGATGAGTGGGGGGAAGATGCTTTTCAGGATTTGGCTTTATTTCCTTTTATCCTGCTCTGATTTGATTGGTAATRAATTCASGTAATTTCCCAGAGTTTTTTCTTYCCATGAGAGTAACTGGAAAGTGATCTCTCCCWGTTTTTMTCYWRACCCAYAAGCCTTGYATTTTCTCTCCCAGTTCAGCTGAGGAAGRAACTGATAGAATAGCTTGGTGGTCACCTGGCATTCAGGGTCAACCCACTAAAGGATGAAAAGAGAAAAAAAAWWAWKKTYMMMAAAWRGRAAAAAAAAMMMCCACCCTACTTAAAACAMGATTTCYTAGTCTAAGACAAGGTTTCCTAGGAGAAGTAGTGAAGAGTCATTCCTCTGAAACAACTACAAATACACAAYAGCTACAGCCTGAAATATAAAATAGAGAAATTAAAGGATCTTTGTAATCCTAATTTATATAAAATTACATATAATTTACAGAATGTTATGGTTATGTAGTCAAATGCTGATGTTAATATTAGCAATGCAACCTTCTCCWTAGCTTTTTGCATATGAATTGTGATACATACCCTCTTTGGGACTGCTGGAATCCCCAGACAGCCTCCTTTCTCTCATTTCCTGAATGCAAAATCAGATTATTCCTTGAGGGGTTGCCAGCAGGGAGGAGAGTGGTGGGGCAGTGGTGGGGAGGAACAGTTCCTGACTGTCTGAGGAATTTCTGACTCTCCTGGGATGGAACATGTTCAGCATGGATATGCTGTTCTGCAAAACTGCGCAGGAAGAAATCTTCAGATGYTCAGATTTAGGGAAAATCTCACAGGATGCTAAAACATTTCTGAAGCAAGGAGAAATGCCCTGTCAAGTATTTTGTTTCTTTCCCAGATGGTGGAGGTACTTGAACTCTCAAAGGTTTGCACACTTCTTGGTCTGAACAAAATCAATATCCTTCCTCGTTTACAGAAGGGCTTGGCTTTATGTGGAGATACTCACTCCAAAATTTACTCTAAAGACTAAAAGACTAAAAGAATGAACAGTTATAGAATGAATGCTTAATAGCTAGCTAAGTTTTAAACAACTAAAACCAGTGTCTGTATTTATCTTCATCTATTTCACATTATGATTAAAGAGTGGTTGTGTGGTTTTGGAGAACAATCGGTGGTGGGGCATTCCCCACTATGCCCTTTCCAGGCTGCAGAGTGATCTGAGAAACGCTTGTTAGGCCTCTGCTTTGAAAAACATCACCTGGGCTCAGCTCCTCCTGAGCTCTCAGAAACATTGTCTGCTCTCTCTGCTCCCAGGRATTGCTAACGAGCTTCTGTTTTCTGTATGAGCAGCCTGGAAAATATTTTTCTTGCCTGAAAGGCGWAACATTCCTGTTCTCACATTTTCAAAGGAGGTGCCGACCAAATCTGTGGCCAGGATGAAACACTGTTGTGACTAAAGCCCACTCCCTATAAACAACTGTCTAAAATGAGATCCTTGGAGCTCTCCTGGACCCCAGCAGGCTGTGAGCAGCATCTCCCCCTCTCAGAGCCAGAGAAGTCTCACATGTGCTGTACCTGGAGGACTGCTGAACGACGATGACTCCTATGCTGATATCCACTCCTCAAGGTCCGACCCTTTGCCTGCTGGGAGATGCAAAGGCATCYAAAGTGAGTATTTTGCTGACCTTTGAGGGGAATTTTTCACAGATACTTTACTTGCACTGACTCTTTATGTCTGGGTGCATAAACACGTGCATGTGCTACAGCAAATCTGGGAGAAATGCTGCTTTTTTAGATATTTAAGTAGCTTAGATGTCTAAGTTAGGCCTGTAAGTAAGCTTGTGACTTATGACTTAGCCTTACTTAAATGCTGCTAAGTGGTGTTCTTTTGCTCAGCTGTTCATTTTAAGTGAAGTTTTAAGTTAAGTTAAATGCTAAGTGTTATTTCTCTGTTAAGTTGTGAAGTTATAAATTAAGTTAGGTATAAGTTGATTGTTGTTCCTTTGTTAAACTGTTAGATTTACAGTATAAATTACGCTAAAGTACTGTTCAATTTGAGTGCTGTTCAGCTTTCATGCTGTGTTCCTTTTCATCCTTGTCCTCACTGTCCTCTTGTCACATGAACCTAAACACACACACGACACAAACACATACATTACACAGACCCCTAGATAGTTCCTGCCTCGTTTTTATTTTGATTGCTTGGGTTTTGTTTGGTTTTGTTGTTGCTTGTTTTCCATTGGTAAGTAGTAGAATGAATCTTGCCAACAAACTTTGTTGTGCTGTTGCTAATGTTAAACCTTCTGGCTTTTGCTGTTACCCTTGCTGCTGATTTTTTAAGTGATATCAAACTTATTCATAAAAATCATAGGCATGGTGCTAGAAAATCACAGAATATAAAAAACATGACATTAKCTTTGATGGCTAGTCTATAAGGAAAAGAACAGAAGGGAAGTGTAAAAGTTTATACTTTTATCTTGACCTTATTCATCGTTTCAACTCTTATGTAAGGCATTATGGAACCCTCATTTTCTGTACCAGTGATRTATCAGGGTTTATTTTATTGGCAGGAGTAGGTCTAATTGTTTCAAGGAAGAACAAATTATAATTTCTGATGTCAACAAAATTCTTTGGCATTTTGTTTGTTATTTTTCTGTGTTCTTTCTAGTTTTCTCTGAATTTAGATGAACACAGAAGAGGAATTCCTACTTATTTTCTTTCATATAAACCAAATTAGTTTTTCTGTAAGTAAGTTTACAGTTGTTTTTTTTTTTTTTTTTTTTTTTTCCTTTGTTCTCAGCCTGCAGCTGGACCATCTACAGATAAATCCTGATTGGAAAGAGAGAATAGTGCACATGTGCATGCATGTTATATAGACATTACAAATGCACCCATTTGGAGCTGATTTTGCATGCTCATACACAGAGGCTGGAGTGGCCCACGGTGTCCTGGTGSCTGCMACCCCAGAGAATGAACAAAACATGCATTTTCCATTTAGCAAGCTGAGAGATTGGCATCACAGACTGGGTAGCATGCCTTCAAGTTTAAGAAGTGAGAAATGTAGTTAAGGAATAACATAGGAAAAGTGAGAGAGATAAATACACCTGAGCATGTGTGTTGTCTTTCATAAATCATGAGGTTCTGGAGCTGCTCATGGCATTAAACTATAAACTACTTGCAATTATGGCAGCATTTTCTATGACATCTAGATATGTCTGCTCTTTATAGAATGTTTTGCCAAGCAGAAGTTTCTGTGTACAATTTGATTAGTCATTTATTTAAGGAAATTCTGTGTCAGTTGCCAGRAGATAGGAATAAAGCGCTTGGCTCTGGGAACGTTTTCTTCCCATCATGTWTATTTGAAGGGACTCCCAGGCAGATTGAACCTAACCTTTTCTGCTCCCAATAGCACATGACAGAGGGGCTCCTGGATATGCTCTAACCCATTAAAAAATGCTGAAATCAGCTTTATAGCTGGTGAAGGTTTATGGTTTGATCTTAAGTTCTTTCCATTTCATATGCTGTGTGTGTTTCAGGGAAAAGAGTAGTGACAGAACAGCTGATGAGATTGATATTTGGGTTTAGATATCCACTGATGCATTAAAAACTTTAATTAAAATTATCAGAGCAATGTGTYTTCCTTGTGCCAATTTTTGCTTCACAGGGAATCTAGTAAACAAAGGCAGCATAAATTGTGTGTCGTCTCAAAAGTGTGCCCATCTCTCTGCAATAATGCTGCCACATTTCCAGTTAATCCTACCAAATATTACCTAAACGAAGATCTTTAGAAGATCTGTCTTCTTTCTATAGGCTGCAACATGAGCCTGAGCCTTTTCTTTCCGTTTTTAATGCTGAAAACTTCAGAAATGCAGTTTGGGG
>NW_026623710.1:87270-110980 GCF_030028575.1 Malurus melanocephalus
TTAGCATGTTTACTTTGAAAATTTGGGCTGAGAGCTGTTCTGATTCTATAACAAACTGATATTTCTGTCTCTTCCCTGATTTCATCTCAGCAGTCCTTTGACACTACCAAGACACTGTGGATAGGGATTGAGTGTTGGCAGTGGTGGGAGGGCATGAGAAATTGAATGGGTGGATGGCTGTTCTTGGTATCTTTAGCTGTCCATAGGCTTTAAAGTTCCGATAGGCACCAAATAATAGAATTGTTTTGGTAAGGGAAAGATTTTCCCAGGAAAAAGGGATGACATTTCACCAAAAAAAGTGTGAAGCACAAGTAGAATTATACCATTGAGTATGCTCATTGTCTGGGTAGATTTGCATAGCCTTAGTCATACAGAGGTGAGTAACTGTGTGAGTAATGCCATTGACTTCTGCCAATTTAGTCAGTGTTTGAGTAGGAGAATTGAAGTATTTTCTGTGGTATCACAAGCAGCTGCTCAAAGTTTTTCCTAGCTTTCTTTATTTCAGCTCAAAACCTTAATATCTGTTTCGCTGGAGTAATTTCTCCTTCCCTTGTTTAGTTTTTATGAAACTTTATAGTTAAAGTCTTTCCATTAAAGACAACRTGAAATACAACCATCATGTCTGAGGATATTTTCCTTTGTTAAAGCCACATGAAATATTTTATACTATATTTAAAACACCTCTGAGATAACTTCCACTGAATTACCATGTTCTGAATAACATTCTTACCACAGAAGAATAAAGGGTCTAGATTGGAGAATCCTCAAGTGTTTCTTGCCATTCCTTATTGTCTTACTTTCTCTGCCTTATCTAAGCACACCCAAAACTTTGCTCATTTAAAGAATATAGTACCTTTTTTAACCATGGATGATGTTTTCAGCTTATCAAGAGAGAACATCCTCAAAGTAGTTCAGGAGTATTTATAATAACAGAATCATTGCCTTGTTGGCCAACTTCATAAAGCAAAGTAGATGTAGAGACAATCTACATCTGGCATCTTGGTTAGGACTGGTTTTCTTTGATTCCAGCTAATCCTGGTAAAATTTCAACTAAATTCAGATTAAAAGAACTTTGAATTGCCTAGTAAGTTTCTCAAGCAAGGCATTCAAAATCACATGTAGTTAGCTGCAGATTCCCTCCTGTTCCGTTTCTGGATGCTTAGTGTAATGCATTCTGGGCTTTCCTTGATGGTTTGAGAATACATTGGAGAAAAGACTCATCAAAAAAAAAACACTTGCCAAATTCCATTCCTTATTCTGGCTTCTGGCTTTTGCTTTTATCCTTTTGCTTTTATCCTTTATAACACTCTTCTGAATCCTGCCTCTGGCTCACTATTCTGTCCAAGGCCATAGCTACCAGCCTATCAGTTAATATCCTGTTACTAGAGCCTTACAGCCAGCAGCATTTCCTGACAGCTACAAACAGGATTTTTCTACAAGAAAACATGTGCTTTCCCTTTCTCTGAGTATTTTTCTTCCTAACTACGGAGATATATCCCTMTTTGGAAGTGCTGACCATCTCTAGTTATTCTGTAAATTCAGTTCTCCTATAAAGGGGGCTGCAGATTTCTATGCTGTCAAGCCTAAGTCTTTAAATAATATTTATCTTCAAAAGAAAACATGAGGCAAAATAAGAGGGATTAATTTGCTCAGTAGTTGTTGAGTAGCTGAAATAGAAGTGAAATGTTGGTTCTCCAGTGCCACCTTCTGTAACAGAAGTGTACATTCAGACAACTTGAATGGATTCCATTGCTTCTATCTCAAGCATCCAAGAAATATAAAGTTCAGCWTGCTACTTTAAACTTTTTTAACAATCACTGAAGAGCACAGACTCTAGGGTGGATGACTTGTTACATCCAAAGAAAGCATTTTAAGTAGGTAAATGAATTCTTCTGTTTTCAGAAGAATTCTATCCTAGAGGTGCAAAACAGACATCAGARATACATATTATTTTTGTGAGTAGGAATTCCTATATYAAGGAAAGGTGAGAGAGCATAAGTTGCTTGGTTCCTGGTTATAAACAGTGAGGTGGGTCACTATGTTAGATTGTCTCACAATAAAGAAAGRCAATCTCCATGCAATGTGTGYCCCGAATTAWAAARGACTATTCAGAATTGATACAATATTGGGGAAATTTGGACTGACTGGAGGGTAATTGCAAGGAAAATCAAAAAGCTAACCTAGTCTTTTTGTGGTGAACAAAGGTATGTGAAGAGCATGTAGTAGTTAAACAGCAGGAAATCTTTTCTTTCAGAAGATAGAGTGCAGTTACCAGTGCAGTGACAGCAACATGTGACTCCCTTTTACCTTCATGATAAAGGTAAAAATCAAATTATCTTCACTGCTTTTTTTTTTCTTTAATTAGGATATTTCAGTGTGACATATTGTTGTAGAGGCCTGTGCAAAATGRGGAGAATCCTAAAGTTGCCACTTAGAGAAATGAATAAAACATACAATGTTATTAATATTTATAACTGGTAGCACAAAGAAGACCGGTAGCAGCCYAATTAATGCTCAGTGGTATGAAAAGGTCTGTGTGTTATCCCTGTTGGACAGCAGTCAATGAGGCTGCGTTCTGAGCTGACTAATACAACGTCCCTCAGATGTCATGTTGTTTACCAATATCATTCTGGCTTATAACCTGCATGTGAGATATACCCTTGGTGTAGGTTTACAGGTCTGATCTTTTCCTAGATCATAGCTGTCCTCATACGCAGCTGTGGTGTTTTGAGAAGATGTGCTGGAACCAATCAAGCCATGCTAATACAAACACTTGAACGCACTTGCTCAGTCAATTGTTTGTTATTTGTTTGAAATAATTATTGCTGTCTTTTAAGTGCTTTTTGAAGAACAGTGACTGACTCCATGAASATCTGTACTTCAATTTAATTTGAAATCATTCTGTAAATAGGATTATTCAAGGAAGACAAGCACACTTTTAAAAATTATATTGACCAAGGAAATACCTTATTGTTCCTTGCAAATTTAAAGTAACTGGAGGAATACAAAATTTGCAGGATATAGGCAGCAAAAATAGCCTACATAATGGTGTCTTACCTTACAGTTATTGAACTCATCCAGTGAGGAACTCAGACGACTAATATCTTTAAAATATTGTAATTAGTAAACGGCTTTGGCTGATTCTGTAACTTTTTTAAAGAGATAAAGGCATGAGAAAACATCAAAAAGACAATGCAAATTATATCCAGTAGGCTCCATCCATTGCAAAAAGTCTGTCTGTCTATAATGTAAGGAAAGAAGACCAGGGCCAGGAGACGTACATAGCAAAAAGAAATCATAAGAACATGTATGTAACTAGCACCCTCTTTCCTGTTATTAGATCCGTCTTTGCAATTTTGTTTTTCCTGCTGCTTGGCATATAATCTGCTCTCACTCAACCTCCCACAATGATCATAAGGCAGATGTGAGTAGGCTTAAAGGARTAAGAGATCTAAAGAGCCTGGAGCTCCAGGTACACTGGCACTGCAAAGGGTCTGCGGAAGCCATTGTGGCAAGGCCCCAGTATGGCTGCTCCTGCATCTTTCTGTCAGACTGACCCAGGTGGTGGGTTCGGGTAATTAACTATGGCTAGGGTTAGGGCTGCGCCTAGGGTTAGGGTTCAGAGATTTAAAGAGCCGGCAGCTCCAGGCACACTGACCCTGCAAAGGGCCTGCAGAGGGAATCACAGCAAGGCCCCAACATGGCTGCTGCTGCACCTTTCTGACATGGCCAATCCAGGTGGTGGGTTTGGGTAATTAACTAGGGCTGGGGTTAGAGCTGAGCTTAGGGTTAGGGTTCAGACATTTAAAGACCCTGCAGCTCCAGGTACATTGGTACTGCAAAGAGCCTGTGGAGGCCATCACAGCAAGGCCTCACATGGCTGCTCCTGCATTTTTCTGTCCTGGTTGACACAGGTGGTGGGGTTCGGTAATTGACTCAGGCTACTGTTAGGGTTGAGAGATAGAAAGAGCCTGTAGCTCCAGGCACATTGGCGCTGCAAAGGCCTGTGCAGGCAATCACAGCAAGGCCCCAACATGGCTGCTCCTCCATCTTTCTGTCATGGCCGATCCAGGTGGGGTGTTCAGGTAATTAACTAGGGCTACTGTTAGGGGTGAGAGATAAAAAGAGCCTGGAGCTTCAGGCACAGTGGCACTGCAAAGGGCCTGCTAAGGCCATATTTATTTAGCTTTAGGCGGAGCCCTGACGGTAGCCCCAGTTAATCACCTGATCCCACCCCCTGGGTCGGCCGTGTCTGAAGGATGCCAGGGCAGCCATTTTGCACCGTTGCTGTCATGGCCTCCCCAGGCTCTTTGCAGCGCCGGTGCACCTGGAGCTCCGGGCTCTTTTGATCTCTCCACCCTAACCCTAGGCAGAGCCCTACATTAACTAGCTCCTGTCAATTACCTGTGAGAATATTAAAATTATATATTCAGTTAATATTTCGATAAAACATCATTTAGGAAATGTATATGCAAGATTGTAATTGGGGTTTGAACACTTGATTCCTTTTTAAKGTAGCCTTAAATTTTCTCTTGCATCAGTTTTTTTAATGTGTATTTGACCTTTATGCAATCATGCTGAAGTTCAAATTTGGTTTTCAAGTCCCTGCACAATGTTGGTAGAGCTGGGTTGTTTTTTTTTTGTTTTTTTTTTTGGATCTCTATTTCCTTCATGTCCCATTTCAAGCTGGAGCTGCATGATTCTGTGCTTGATTCTGTGATTGGTTCTGTGACTGATTTTTATACTGATTTATTCATACACCCCTGCGCTAATATGTACTTTAGTTTTTCTTTTGATGAGGGGATTTGGTCAAATAGAAAGGTTTAATATTCAGCATGAATGCAAAATCAAAACTTAWATGCACTGTTTCTTCTACTGCATTCTTTAGATAATTTGAAAGTTTTTTTCCCTTTCTACTTTTACACTTGCCTCTGGATATTTATAACTGTCGATGACATTCAGTAGGTTTTATGAACAAAGAGCATGATAATGAGGCCTGAGCTGTTGTGTTAGTGCTGCTATTTCCTTTCTCACTTTTTAATATAATGGAGAAAATAAAACCTTAATCACTAACAATYGCTGGTAAACTACCATCACAACTCAATCCCATGGGGATGGTTTGCTCATACCTTGCATACCATATATAGAATTAGAAGCTTTTAAAAACTTATTGCTTGCCATCAATTTTAATAAAAACACCTCACATCTGCTATTTTAGCTTTAATGAAAAGAAAATTTCWTTTTTTTGTGTGTGTCAATGGAAATTAGGAATTAAGTTTTTCAGCACATGCATTATCAAGGGGGATTAACTCAATGATTTATTCATTGTTTTTTTCTAAGTGTTTCATTAGAATTCATATTCTTCCCAGAGAGGACTGAAAATTATTAGGGTAGGCAAAGGTGGCAAAACTTTGCATTTAGGAACTGATCTTAAGAGGAATGCACAGATTCGTGGTATATTTGCTTAGTAATTTTTACACTACATTTTTCAGTTTTTTCAATWCCTTTTATTCCAAATATTAAATGGAAATGGCTTTGTTAGCAAACTGGTACTCATACTGAATCTCCAGAATGGCCATCAAAATCTGTCTCTTACATGGAATTTACCGTCTCTCCTCCACCTCTCATCTTTTTGTCCTATTTTCTGTTAGAATAACCTACATGCTACACGGACTTGGTTAAATTCTTGTGGCATGAGGAGTTCTCATTCAATGTTATCAGGTACATCACATTTGACATGGCACAAGACTTTAGTGTTATCTTAGGTTATATTAGGATTACAAATGGTTTTAAATTGTGCAACATTTGAAAAGGGTAAGGGCAAAAACATGGMTGCTCAATAAAATTAAAGATAGACTGAAAATAACTGAACTAGACTGCGTAAGGGATATATAAATTCACACAAATACAAGCAGTATGCTGTTAATCTTTAATTTGGAAGACTTTTCAGTTTGTCTTACCTGCCCTGCAGGACCTTTATGTGTTGGATCTGGCTCAATTCCTTTATCTCAAACTCATACTCATTTTCATGTTGTACAGGATGCTTAGCTTCTTTTTTGTTTGTTTTTTGTTTTTGTTTTTTTTTTGTTGTTGTTGTTGTTGTTTTCTTTTATTTTTTTTTTATTTTTTTGAGATTCAGAACAGATACCACAATAGTCACAATTCTGTTTAACTCTGTTAAAGTTGGGGTTTTTTGTAATATTTTCCTCCTAAGAAGTTATTCTATAAAACACTGATTTCCCCCCTCATTATTAGCAGAGATACTAGGCCAGTGCATACATTTTGCTCATAAATGCAGGGATGAGCACATGCTGTCTCTAAAAGGGGTGAGACTGGTTGATGACAATGATAGTCCTAGAAGTCTACACAGGATTTATAGCATCTGTTAATCTGTGATAACTAATAAAGTATTGGCACACAAAGGAGCTGTTTAATTTCCATATTTATTACAAGGCTAATTCAATAATATGGTCAAGCCAAGATCTTGGCAGAAAATATTCTAATTCCTTTTAGAAATTCTGGGCCCCTCAAGCAACAGGGCCTTGATAAATGATAGGTTGATGATTTTAGAGTTCAGGAATATGAATCATGGCTTCATGGCTTTGATCATATTTGGTCAAATTACTAAATTTTAAAACATACTCTCCATAAWTTTTTGGATTCAGTTAAGATGCCCTCCACTCAATTAACAAGATATTCCTCAAACTCTTAGCTGGACTACTGCACACTGTGCTATACAGTTGCTGCTCAGGACACTTGAATGGAGAGTAGACACATTTAATAAGAGTCACCCTTTCCTGTCTTTAGATGGAAAAACTGAAAAGAAAGACTTCTACCTCAACCCTCCCTCTTGAAAAGGTGCTCCAGGAAGTACATGGGTACAAACAGCTGGGGACACTTGCAAAATCACTGAAGATATAGAGGRACTGTGTTCTAGGATGGAGGAAGGAAAGGAGTATGCAGCTGGGAAGGAATTATCAATAAAAAAATGATTGTGAGCCAGGTGGATGATGTGAAAACAGGCATGGAAGCACTGCTGCACTCCAGGTAGATGCTGGGTGAGAAAGACCAAGTCTAGACACAAAGAAAAGGTGTATTCAAGACACTATAGTAGTGATCAAAAATTAAAACTCAGCAACACATAATCAGAGAATCATCAAGTTTGGAAAAGACCTTCAAGATCATCYAGTYCAACCATCAACCCATCACACCACAATCACTCCTAAAACACATTCCCAAGTACACACTCAGACACCTCCTGAACACTTCCAGGGACACTGATTTTACCACCTCCCTGGCAACTTATTCTTTCAGTGAAWTTTTTTTTCTGATATCAAACCTGAACCTCCCCATGTGCAATTAAGGCYRTTTCMTCTCATCCTTTCACTTGTGACATGACAGAAGAGACTGACCCCACCTAACTACRGCCTGCTTTCATGTAGTTATAGAGAGCAATGAGTTCCCCCTAAAACCTTCTTTTCTCCAGGCTGGACACCCCAAGTTCCCTCATCCAYCTCTCAYAGGASTTATTTTCTATACCCTTCACCWGYTCTGTTGCCCTGCTCTGGACATRATCCAGAACTTTGAYATCCTTTTTGTAGYRAAATACCCAAACCAATACAGGACTTAAGGTGCAGCTTTACCATTGCTAAGTACAGAMGGACAATCACTTCCCCAGTCCAKCTGATAACACTRTTCCTGATACARGCCAGGATTCCAYTGGCCCTCTTGGCCACCTGGAGCCATTGCTGGCTCATGTTCAGACAATGATCAGCCAGGACACACAAGTCCCTCTCTGCTGGACAGCTTTCCAGACATTCTGTTCCCAATCTGTAGCGCTGCCTGGGGTTGTTGCCATTCAAGTGTGGGACCCAATGCTTCACCTTATTGAACCTCATGCAGTTTTCCTCAGCCCRTCAATCCAGCCTGTCCAGATCCTKCTGYAGAGTCTTTTTACCCTCCAGCAGATCAACATTCCCACCCAACCTGGTGCCAGCTGTGAACTTACTGAGTTTTCATCCAAATCATCAATAAAGAAGTTAAAAAGGACCCGCCCCGATACTGAGCCCTGGGGAATACCATTGGTGGCCAGCCACAACTGGTTTTGACTCCATTCACCACCACTCTCTGGGCCTGTCCTTCCAGAAAGTTTTTCACCCAGGAAAGCAAGCACACATCCAAATAATGAGCAGCTAGTTTATATACAGTAGTAGACGTAACAGCATGATCACAGTAAAATTACTAGGCTATTTTATCCTTATTGATGATTTTGAAAGCAATTTGTGATTATTTTATTTATATTATTGCAGCATCTACTGGTCACAGCAAAAATCTGACTCTGTTCTAAGTAACTTCATCTTGGAGACAATACTCCCCAAAGGCCACCAAAGCAGTAACGTGTGTTTGATTGAATACCTTGTTAGATCAATGCCTTGCAAGCACTGTTTCTGCCTTAATTAAAACCTCAGTCTGCTTAGATAGGGTTATTAATTAAATAGGGTCCTTGCAAGTTAGTGGGAAAGCTTAGGTATGATGAGCCATGTTAAACAGAACAACATCTGGTGTGAGCAGCATTCTCAGTATTGGGTGCTAATTACACTCTGTCTTAAGGACACATATTTCATATTTGGCACTTTTAAATCCATTCAGCAAGCCAGATTTATGAGTGAGCTATTTTCTTTTATTCTTGTTTTGTTTCCATACCTATGCATTGAAGTGTCTGTATAGGAGCACAGGACATTTRTTTGGAGGAGAAAATTAAAATTTAAAATACTTGTTTTTGGAATGGTCCTTTTTGAAAGGATTGCAGGTAGATTTTCTCTTTTGCCTTCTCAGTGATGTAATTATATCTGGTTTAGCTGGTAAAAAAACAGATAACCTAATTTTAAGATTGATTAGTTGGTCATGGCAACTGTCAGCAGCAGATTTCTGGCTGCCACTGGTAGGACTTGTTGATGGGTTGCTGTTACCTCCTAACATCCCTCAAGAATACAAGGCTGTGATAAGAGATGTGAGATGTATGTGAAAGTGGCAGATCATCTTACAGCCTGAGGCACCTAGATCACCGGAGCCTAAAACATTTCAAATTCAGTGGGCAGAGATGACTACTACTTAACCATCTCATAAACTTGGCTGAAATTTCTGTCTCAACAGCAGGTTAATATATATGATAATTTTATAATACTTCATGGTATGGCTCTTTCTCTGTCTTTAAAAAAAAATAAATCTTGAGCATCTTTTTCTAACAAAAAATTATGCATCCATAATAAACCCTGGAGGGAGACAATTCAATAAAAGAATACATATGCATCAGGAATTCATTCAATATTCTTGATTTCCCCTGGTTCCTTTAGAGTTTCCTTCAAGCTTTAAACTCCTAGGACCAAATTAATCCCAAATGTATACTGAGTTCCCTGCAGTCAACGTAGTTATGTTGCCAGTGTATTTGAAGCTGTGAACACTTTCAGAAGGYTTCTGTATTCAGTAATAATAAGAATATAGTTTATACTGATCTGCTGATGATCTTCAGGTTTTTAAAGAACAGGGTTGTGCTGCACTTCAGTGGCAAACTCAGATTATGCTGTGTTTTTCCAGCTCTGTGCTGGACATTTTGTCCAGAGGGATACTGTGAGAGAAATTACCACAAGTTTTAATGAAATAAAAAAATATTACATCAGCTGGATTCCCTTGATCAGCTAGGTGGAGTTACCTTGCCATGAAAGGAAATGAAGTTTGATAAGCTCGACTTTTCTGTCATGAAGCCAAGCTATCTGTGATCAATGACTGTGCTGTCCTCCAGGTGTTTTTCAATACCTCCCAGAATAATCTGCATAATTTTACCAGGCACTGAAGTGAGACCGACAGGCCTGTGGTTTCTAGGGTCCTGCTTCTTGCCCTTCTTGAAAACTGGGGCAACGTTCGCCAGCTTCCAGTCAGCTGGGACCTCTCAGATTCCCAAGACTTCTCAAAAATCATTGAGGCTTTACAATGACATCAGCAAGCTCCTGGAGAATTCTCAGAGGAATCCCATTAGGCCCCACAGATTTGCAGGGATCCAGCTGGAGCAGCAGATCCCACACAAGTTCAGGGTCAGCTGGGAGTTGATTGTTGTCACAGTCATGGCCCTGCAGCTCAGGGCACCGAGACCCCCTTAGTTTGTCATCTGTGTTGAAGACAGAGGCAAAGAATTTGTTAAAAATGTCTGCCTTGTCTCTGTTCCTGTTTGTGAGGTAATCATCCTCATTAGGACGATGTTATTCCTACACAGCCTTTTGCCATTAATGGATTTAAAAACCCATTTTTTACTGTCCCCCATATTTCTGGCTAGCTTCAACTTCAGTTGAGCTTTGCCTGTATGAATTTTCTCACTAAAGTGGAAAGCAGCTTCTTGGTATTCCTCCCATGTGCCCTGACCCTGCTTCCACTGGGCATACACCTTCCTTTTTTTGCCTTATCTCCAAGAGAAGATCCCCCTGTTCAGCCCAGTCTTCTGCTTCATCTGCTTGGCTTCTGACATTTTGGAATTGCTGCTCCCGTCCCCTTAGGTGTTGATGTTTAAAACGTGACCCACGCTGATGGACCCCAGCACCTGGAAAAACGTTTTTCCAGGGGATCTTAATCACTACTTCAGAGCAGCCTGAAGCCTTCTGTCTTTATATCCAAAACTGAGGTTTTGAAGGCACTTTTCCTCCTGTCAACAGAGATCTTTGCTGTTGCTGTGGCCAAGACAGCTGCCAGTCTCCACTCTGGACAAGCAGCAGATCAAGGAGGGCATCTTTCTTACACAGAGACTCTCAGCTGTGCCACTGACATCTGTGAGCTCCATACATTCTAACCCTTCCATTACATACAGTGCTCAAACTCAGAATGTGCTGCAAATCTCTAGATGAATTCTCTGAGGTAGATCTGAAATATGATTCTGTCATTGCTGGTGGGTTGGAGAGGTTTAAAGTTTATAATCATCTACGTGGTGCTGCAGTCACAATGAGTATCACTTAGACAAATGTTTGGTGGCTTCTGTTCACAAGAGCTTGTGAAAAGCTTGTAAACTTTTCTGGTTTGGTGGGCTTGTACTCCCAAGTGAATGAATCTGAAAGCAATGTACAAGTCCAAATAATTCCCTCAATGAAAGAACAGGAGGAAAAAACACTATTAAAATTCAAACTTAATGAGAAAAGAAGAATAATTCAGCACACAGAGTCCCATTGGTTTTATACTTAGAAATTATAAGGGGTATTGCAGTGTAATGGGAACAAAAGTTTTCTCCCAGGGCTGCAAGTTTTCCTTTAGAATGTTTTCCACTTCACCACTTTGAATTACAATTATTTCTGTGGAAAATCTTGTCTGCCTTTTTTTTTAATTTTTTTTTTTTTATTATTTTTAGTTATAGCAAGTTAATCATCCATAAAGAAGTTAGTTATTTTTGGACTCTAATTTTAATACAAGCAACAGCTACTAAAATTGCCCCAGAGAAGAGAATAAAATTCCCACTGTTGCAGCTTTTTGATAAATTCGTACCTTGAAAAATAATCTGCCTCATTATACAGGTGAATGCTCATAGGGCTTCCTCCTTTCAGTCAGGAATGGATATCTTGAGAGACACAGAAGTATCAAATAAGGGAATAATACCTCTTTTTATAATGAAAGGCCTATGGCACAAGAAAAGGATGTGATTTTAATTAACTTTATTCAAAAAAAGAGACTGGTGTGAGTATGAATTTATCTCCAAGGAGTCCAAGTCCAGGGCACTGTCATCTGGGTTAGGCTTTTCAAATACTCCCCCTCCCCAAGAAAGGCAAAACGGATCAAATGGCCTGAAAAGCTGAAACTGCACAGGGTACTGCTCTGACACCTAAGCCAGCCGGCAGTGTATCCATCATTTCCATCACCTGTCTTTCCAAAAGGTGSCCATATTGAAGCTGCCTCATCGCTGTGTGTGTCTTTTGTCCAGACTAACTCCTGAAGTACGCTAGCAGATATTTCAGAAGGGCATGGGTGTGGGCCAAAAGCACATCTAGCSTAAAACTTTGCCAGTGTGTAACCAGAATAATTTTTATATTTAATTTAATTGATAAATGTAGGATTAGAGTTTTGATTCCACTAGCCTTGTAGCTAAGCACAATGAAAAAGACCAAGTCACAGTATTTCCCATTAGAAAGAATTGATGGTTCTTTCAGAAAGCTTCGTATAGTAACCATRATTTGAAATTGATAAATAATCCCTATAAGCAGACCAAAGCACTTCCTGCCTAGTCCCACCGCAGAATATATGTATACAGATATTATGGGTAGAGAATAATKGAACAGCTTTAATTTTTTATAGGGYTCCATAGCCCTACATATATATAGCCTTATGTAGAAGACAATACATTTTAGCAGTCAGACTGAAATCAGTGCTGGAAACGTTTTTATGGAACCATTATCATTTCTCCATTTGCTGACACTCCTAAGAGACTACAAGACATGAAGACCTCATACAAAAATCTAATATATATTTCAAATTATATTTGTGTGAGGATGGGTTGTCTTTATTGGACCAATTGACTCTGTTTTTTCCATAAATGCAGCAATTGTGTAAAGCAGGCCATTGCCAGCTGCAAAGCAGTAATGTCCTCWGTTATAGTGCCTGACTGGTTGGAGTAGGAGCCATGTAATCTCACTTAAATGTCTAAACTTAAACAGATCAAATCTCTCTTTGAATCCATCAGAAATACTTCTCTCTCCCTCCCTCTCTCTCTCTCACTCCCTCTCTCCAACTTATTTCRGAGGACTCAATCTAATCTTAAGAATCAGGCATTTAGGATGCTTAAATGAGATGATCTTGAGTTCCACAATTCCTTTCTATCATTTTAACATTATTTTAATGCAGATTTCAAGTTAAGTTATTATGATTCATAAAATCAAAACTTGCAGAGCTACACAGAAGTCAGGCATGCTGTGTTTTTAGTCTCAAAATAGCTCACATTTACTACAGATCTTATTACAACTATGAAATTTGTGTAGGGCAGTAATGAAACTGTCATGCTAAGCATAAAATGAGCTGTTWTGCTTTGTGCTAACTGCCTCTTTGTTTGCATTATATTTCATAAGTGTACTGTATCTTCATAAATATGATGGAATACAATWATAACTTTAGGGGAACTGCCACAGCTACTTTGTTTTGTGAAAGGTAATGTTTTATTTTCTCACCATTTGTACTGAAACGTGTGCTGACTGTGAATATTTGTAAAATGGGAAGATTTTTAGAAAGAGAAGGAATTTTTTAAATAATGACATTAATTAACAGAAGCCTAGAACTGTGCTGAATAATATAAACCTTTGTTACACAGATTTGTAACCTTCGAAATACAAAATTAAGCAAATTAACTAAAATTCTAGTCTTATTTTCTAAACATGGTAAACAGACAATATCTCATGAATTTCATTAGAAACTACCAGACATTCAGTGTTTGCAAAAACAAGGAAATGAGTAAAGACCTCTTCACCTGCAAAAAAATCCATCARGTAAACATGTTAATACAGTTGAAGTACTCCAGACCTTGAGAATTGTTTTTCTGGAAAAAATAAGATTATATAATGCTAGGGGTTTGAACAAATATGGTAATGAGAAGCGCTTTCATACAGATGGATGTTAAGTGAAAATTGCACTCTAACTCAGACAAATTAATTTCTGTAAAAATTATCACTCTGTATATCAATGAGGGTTTGTTGTGAATTTAGGATTTGACTTAATGTAAACATTTTCAATAAAACTTGTCTGTGTTGTAAATCCCTCCCTGCACACCAGTCTCTGACTTTAGGACACTCTTTACATTTGAACATCTTAATAGCAAAGAAGGCTTGGAGACCTTACCTTACCCTCTGGTACCTAAAGAGTGTCACAGGAGCACTGGAGAAGGACTTATTATGAGGGCATGTMGTGACAGGACACAGAGGAATGGCTTCAGACTGAAAGGCTTGGAGTGGATATCAGAAATTCTTTACTGTGAGGTTGGTGAGGTACTGGAACAGGACCAGAGAAGTTGTGGTCTCCCCATCCCTGGAAGTGTTSAAGGCCAGGTTGGATAGGGCTCTGAACAACCTCATCTAGTGGAAGCTTTTCCTGCCCATGGTAGGAACTCTGGAACAAAATGATCTTCCAGCCCAAATCATTGTATGATTTTATGAGTCATAGGAAATGATTTTGCTATTTTCTGATAAGCTACAGCTTTACCTGCTGTGAATCCAGACAATCTTTGGTGACTGTGCTCACTGATCTAGTCTTTATGATTGCCTTGAATATTCTATGGGGCCCATTGCCACAATGAACACCCAGGGCTTCTGGAACCTTCTGGAACCCCAGCTTCGGGAATCTGCTGGCCCCCACTGGTGTTTGACATCTGCTTTTTCACATCTTCATTTCTCCCTTAATTTAAATTACTGAATTTATAAACAAAACATTCCCATTAACCCTATTAGATAAATAATCCCTTAATCTCTTTATTTCCTAGATAAATTGTGGCCTGTGTCTGAGAGTGCTAGATCCTGACATACCCTAGATCACCATCTAGAAGGTCAGCTCACCAGGGTTTCTTGTCTTTGGGGCTTTTCCATATTAGCTAAGGGTCTCCAGAARGTGAACTATAGCTCTCCACAGTAGATTAGATGTGCCTGACTTCAGGACACAGAAGATTTAATTTCTGAGTATGAAACAGGTTTCAGTGAACAGTTAGGTAAGACCCACATTAGTCCAGTTACCTCTGGGCAGAACAGTCTTCAGAACCATGAAATGGAGTGACTCTGCATGCAGACATGAGGGAAATACAAGACCAGCTGGASAACTTGTGACTGAGAGAAAAATTCAAGCATTTGTGGTTTGGTGCCCCAAGTCTGCTTTTTGAGGAGGCATAATGCTTTGAACCTGCCACCTGTAATGGGGTTTCATACCTTCATGGGGTGCCTGGGAGCAGGGATCAAACACCTCACCAACTCAGCCAGACATGCCAATGTCAGTGTTAACCACAGGATCCAATTTCCCCATCCTTCTTGTGGCTCCACAACCCTTGTATGTTAAAACCCATCACCATAATGCCATGTTCCTTCAGCAAGAAAATTTAGGAGACCAGACTCCAGGCTGATCAAAGTGTCTGCCCTGCCTGTTGATCTAGGAAAAGAGCTAAACATTTAATCACTGTGCTAATGCATCTGCTGTGTAGAATGTCTGAACTGGATGAGTTTGAATGCCCCCGCCTTGGTTTTTCACAGGCATGTCTTTGTCTCTGGCACCTTCATGTGAATTATTTGGGGTAAGAGAAAGCTAAATTTTCATTAAGCAGGTAGCTARCAAAGATGGCCTGATGTTTTTCATTTCAGAGATAATTCAGAGGCAAGATSATGGAATAATACAAATTCAGATTAAAAATATTTTATGTAATTGAACACACAAGCAGCTCACTAATGAAAAGATTGTCATCTCTGACTGGATTTCTATCTAGGTATGACACACACTAAGGTAGGGAGAAGCCATGATCTTAGCGCAAAGRGAATGAGAAATTGTTCTCTCATATTGATTGCTTCTGAAGTACTATTCCTCTAACATTTMGCTTCATTTATCACACTCTGAGGTGGCTGTATCTGCAGGACTTGCAATCTGTGGTCCCCTAAATGGCCTGTTGATTAACTCCAYCTGTACTCTGGGCAAAAAATTAATGGCCTTCCTTTAGTACACAAGTGCCCATTATAACTGGAAGTCAGCACTAAAAGCCAGGAGATAATCTAGACTAACTAACAGCGTGGCTGTTATAGACTGCAATGTAACAGAAGGTATTGAATTATAGYTTTTAGTTACAATGAAAGTTGTAGGGAATCTGTTATTTTCTAGTAGCAAGAATTAGCAATCTAAATCAAATTTACAGTCTCTTGCATTAATTTTTACTCTTTGTAGAATGAAAACTAGTGAGTTAATATGGTATTCTGTGCAAATGATTCTGAGATTTTGAAAGTTTCATGGAAAAAGCCTGATTTCACTGACTGGAACATGATTAGTTTGTTTGTTGACAAGGAACAAAAAGAATGTAAAGGTTATGTTTCCACTGTTTCCAGTATGGTATGCTATTGCTACATGCATAGATGATACACTGAGACCTCACATCCCATGCACAGGTAGCACAAGTTGACACAGTGCAAAAATGAAAATTAATTCTCCTATTGCCTACAGAAAGAGCATCACAAAATAGTAGTGGGGTAAAGAGCTCCCAGTCCACAGAACAGAGTAAATAAAATTGCCTCTAGGAGGACAGAAGTAATAAAATACAGTAAGGCTAGAACTGATATCAATAATTCTGTCTGGAAACATTCTACATATAGAGACAATCCTGCACTTTGACTTACTCCTTAACAGGGAAAAACTCGAGAYTTCCTTGCAAAAAATGGATTTGCTGTGAGATATTCAGCTTCGAGTAAGGACACATCCTATTGAGAAAAGCTTTCTTTACAGTAAAAAAAGCTAAAAAATTCCCCTATTTATGTGGACTATTACTAAAAGAAAAAGAGTCAACAACAACAACAAAAAACGCTAGCAAAAGCTGTGACACCAAACTTGTGACAGCATAAGATGTCAGATGAAGGTTCCTGATGCTATCCCCACTGGTGACACAGTGATATTTTCAAAAACTCTTAGATTCAAAAAGGCACCAGATCAGTTTTTCAGAAATATTTCATTTAAAAAGCTGATGAGAAGCGTTCATCATTCCAGCAAGTAATCAAAATCCAAATGGTGGACACCTTGGTCCAAGAGAAGAGACTTTTAAAGAKAAATTTATAGCTTGGATTGTAGTTTTACCATTTCTTTTCAGAGTGTTTCACAGTGTTCTCACACCTATGCACTCCAGTCTAGACGGTGTCCTTGAACCCATCTCAGTTTGCTGTGAAGAGGTTCAAACTTCATTGTGTCTGTTAGTTAGTTGTAAAAGTTATCTCCGACTTGGCTGATTGGAGTGTTAGTGGGCACACAGAATGTAGTGGCTTTGATGACTGATGGTGATTAAAGACAGCACTTGGAACTCAGAGGCACAGTGGTTGTCTGAAGGACAGGCAGAAGAGCCAAGAACACTGCTCTGATGTGACATCAGCTTCTAAAACCCTGCCAGTGCCACAGCTGCTTGGTATTTTAGGTGGATAATTTTGCTGCTCTTACGTGAYTTTTCATTATTCTTGAAAAATATCGTGGAGATTTGCTCCTTGTGTGACTATCACAGTTTGGGAGATAATAGGAACTGGACTTGGCTGCATCCCCAGGTTTACTGTGCTTGGAAAAGAGCATGATTATGTATGAAAGGAGAAACACATAATCCAAGCAGAAATGCCAAAAAGGAGCACAAGAAATGCTCCCATTAACTCTGTGTATTCCTGCTTTGTTGCAAATTATGTCCTGATCAACTTGATTGTAATCAGAATAAGATAGAATTTTATAGTGAAATTAATAAACATTAAAATTTAGCTATTGTTTTCAGCTATCTTAAAACTCCAAAGATTTGAAAAAATTAAATCTCCATTGTAGCTCTGTACATGAGAAAACTGTCATCTATAAAGTTAATAATACTGTACCAGAAGATCAATAATATTCATACCAAAGAACATTACAGTCTGGAAACTTCTGCACTGAACTCGACTTTGGAGTTCAAGCCTTTGCTTTCCATCCGAACTTTAAAAATGAAACATCCCATGAAAATATTTTCTTCATAGTTCCTATGTTTTTTACATTTTTCCCATCTGGTAGAGGCTCTAATTATTACTTTGTTGCCTGAATTTAAGTGAGAAATCTGGGCTTCACGTGTTTCAATGTACTTTTAGGAGATTTTACAGTTTTCTTATTGCTATTTCATTGCATGATACGTGGGTGCACAAAAGACCTTTTCAACATTTCATTCTGCTACAAATTGCAAAGTAATAAATTCCTATTTCTTTCTTCTGCAACTCTATCAGTTCAAGGTAACATGTAGCTCAGCAATCTAGCACTGCAAACTCTTTTCTGGACAGGATGTGGAATTGAGCATTAAGMACTGAGTGCCATCTAGTGCTCACATTGTAGCGTGTGAACAAAAGCAGCCTGAGAAAGTAAAGATTCTTATGATTACATTTTCCAGAAAAAAAAAAAAAGTGTGTGCAAAAAGTTACTATGTCTGAAATATAAATCATTAAATTACAGCATTTCATTTAAAAAAAAGAACATTTTTCAGACTAGARGGAGAGATGTATGGACACAAAATTATTGGAGGGCCATGTATATTGTTGTGTCTGTAGACYGAGCTCTTTAAACACACCAGGAATTCCTTGTATCATTTTATTCCCCACATGATTTGCCAGTGTACTCCCTTCTCATCCAACTTTATGTCTTAGAACAGTTAAGTCATTCACAGCTTGTAATTTGCTAAATTACTTCTGTTCTTTCCTTCTGGGAAAAAAAAAAAAAAAGGTGAATCTTAACTGAGATGTTTGGCAGGGTTAAAAGCTATTATATTGCTCCAGCTCTTTCATCTATAGGCAATTATAATCCCATTAGGTGACAAATTGACTTATCAATTGCCATAGCTTTGTTGGTCCCACATTTCATTCTCCAGTTTTCCAGTTTTCRCCAAAATCAATAAGAACCTTCCCACTGACATTTGGCCCTGTTTTCTACAAGTATGATTGCACTGTGTCCCGGTAAACAGAGCTCCTTCAGAAAAATGACACTAGTCTGAATTAAGTCCCTGCTTCACTTTACGTGGTAGAGGCTGAAGAATTCAAACATATAAAGTGTTTAACCCTTTATCAAGACTTCTAAGGTGATAAATGTTTATGTAAATTGATAGCTGGTGTGTTTGAAATGGCAAAAATGGAACTTAACATTCTGGTCCTATAATACAATATGACATAAGTTATATTATAATACTTAAGTGTTTTTCCAATGGAAGCTAGATATTTGCAGTACTCTCGTTTGCTTACATTGGTCCTGGTTTTGTTTACTGGGTTCACTCTATATGATTCTGTTCTACAGATGTGATAATCTTATCTGTGGAGCTGGTTAATAACCATCTGGAGAAAGCAGTAGATGCATTTCCATACTAAATGGAAATGTAACTTCATATAACATTTAGTTCAATTTTCTTTAGAAACTTGTTAAGCAATGTATTTCTAGATGTTTCAAAAGCCTGGGTGAGAAAGAATGTTATTAAAAATTCCCTAATATGTTTTTAATGAAAAAAAATTGAGTATTATTATGTTAAAAGAAGAAAATTATAGCTCAAAGGAAAACTTATGTAAGATCACTGTGAAGTTCTCCAGATGGATTAACAAAATTTGAAACTTGCTCTTTCAGAAGAAAAATAACATCTTGAAAGGATGAATGGCTCATGAAGTGCTTGGTAAGAGCTGTATACTGCATGCACCTATATGGGTGCAAAGGTAGAGAGACAGGAAAAAGAGGTAACCTGCTGCTGTCAGTGGAGAAACTAATTATCCACGAAAGGGTTGCTGTTTGTGTTCTTCTCATGAAAACGGCAGAAGGGAGTATCCTGGGTTAATGTGGTCCCAGCACCACCCTGACAGAGCTCAGGAAGTATTTGAACAACATTCTCAGGCATATGGTGTGATTGTTGGGGCTGTTCTGTGCAAGGCCAGGAGTTGGACCTCAATAGCCATAGAAGGTCCTTTCCAACTCATATTTTATGATTTTTTTAACTATTGCATCCAAGTTTGTTGACTCTGGGCTGCAGTACCAATCATCTTACTACACAGGAAAGCCAGAGGAGAAAACACAAACAACCCCACACACCCCCACAAACCTGCTTGAAATTCTGAATATGCTTAACCTAGTTATGCAGTAAAAGACAACACATTAGACATAAATTTTGAGCTACAATAGCAAAATGTGATGAATAGCAAATAAAAGAGGAGTGCTTTCTCTATTGCTCAGATACACAACAGCACTGCCCAGGTGCAGCATCCGTAACCAGAGAAACAGGACTGGAGTGATCCTGCTCTCCCTCCTCTGCTTCTGCTTCTGCTTTCTGTTCCTGCAGGGGCTGTGATTGTCCTTTATGCCTTATTGTCATTCCCTTTGTGCTTTCATGTTTTATGGAGTGTTTCACATGAGCTGTGTTGTCTCTGCTGTGCACAGTCAGGTGCTGCCCAGCTCTTGGGACATCATTGTTTTAGTGGGCAAGACACAGGAGTTGGGATTTCTGCTGTTCCCCAAGAACAAGGGGTATTACCCTGTACTTGTATTGTCAGGTCAATCAACTCTGCTATTGACCTAGTCCTGGAATCATGGTATAGTCGAGGGGAAGGACTGAAAGCTAATAAACAGTTATTGTTTTGTGGCAACAGAACTGTTTGTATGCATTGAAAGTCCTTGAGTTAAAAAAATAAAAAACAAAAAAATCAAAATTTGGAGATTTTCATCCTTGAAAATGATACGAGAATGAACTAAGAAGCACAAGTGCCAGAAATAATGAAAAAAAAACAAAAACCCACCACTTCAGATTAATATTATATAGCAGACATTTTAATAACAGGCAATTTGTTGCATATTTGTGTGTTTGAGGGACAGCTTACTAGAAGTGGTGTAGTGCTAGAAACAGGCTTAGCAGCCAAATCAAAATCAGAATGTAACAAGTTTGGAGAGGAAAAGATTTACCATYGAGACATCTAAACACCAGGTGTGAATGAGTCATGAACTCATCTCAGGACTGAATCACGACTCAGTAAAYACCCTGTGCCTTCTTCACACAAACAAAACAGTAAGAATCCTTCAGCTTATGAGCCAAAGCAGAACAATTTAATTCTTTTGATGAAACCTTGGTTTCCATAGAGAGGTGAAGTAATTCATCGAAATAACATTGCTGACATTTATTACCMAGCAAAAGCATTTCTTTAATGAGAAATAGTATGTCTCATCAGRGTACTTGGTATAGCTGGAAAAAATTAGGCAAACCTTTGAGTGTAAAGAATCTTCTTCAGGTTTAAGATAATCTTKGTACATTTTAAAGCTAAGCAGAAATTGAAAATATTTTTTCAAGTAGGCAGGTATTGGCAAGGTCATCTCTGAGAGAGAACATCTCTGATTGCTGTGGGACAGATTGTGTATTTTCAGAGGAAAAGTGCCAGGGAGCAGGGAAGGAAAAATAAAGAAATAAATATGATAAAGTAGTTGTGTTGTTAATGAAAGGGAGAGGCATGATTTCTACCACTATTTAGTAGAGGAGAACAAAATAATATCATGTCCTGAAAGCAGTACCAGTACTGAGTTTATTTTTTGTGTATCCAGTTGAAATTAAGAATCTTAGCTACCAAGAGTACTGAAAAATATAGGATTTATCTGTTTTCTCTTAAATGAAGTATTCTATCTTTTTTTAAAAATATTAATTTTTGTTATATAACCTCTTACAAGTTTTGGAGTGCTCATCCAAATATAAAAGGAGCTGTGATGTTATAGACACACGAAATTACATTGGCTCACACTGATGGATGTTAAGAGTACAGAAACACTGTATGATGGAAGGAGAAGTCCTATTCCAATTCTTGCCACCAGACTTGAAATTTTGAAATAATACATGGAGAATGGTGAGCAACATAGTTTTGTCTCTGTCRGTCTGCAAGGTTTAGAAAGATCTGGACCTTCACCACCACAGCTGTGAGGAGGTGAGAGAGATGCAATGCCTGGAGCAAAGGAGAGAAACCAGACTCTTACTCACACTTGAATCAAGCTCCAGAAGTGTCATCCCATGATTCATTCAGATGCAGACAGTATTAAATTCAAAACCTTGTTCAGTGGCAAAGAGAAAGCACACATTATGTTTATGGAAAATCAGGATTTTTTTCTCATCTATTCAAAATCTTAAAAGTTTAATTATTATTATCATACAATCATAGAATAACTTGAGTTGGAAGAGGCCTTAAAAATCACTAAGTTCCGCTCACCCTGCCATGGACAGAGACATCTTCCACTATACCAGATTGCTCAAAGCCCAATCCAACCTTGCCTTGAACACTTCCAGGGCATCCCCAGCTTCTATAGGCACCTGTTCCAGTGCCTTACTACACTTCTAGTAAAGAATTTCTTCCTAACAACTAATCTAAATCTCTATCTTTTTAGTTTAAAACTCTTCCCCCTTGTCCTATCAATAGCTGCCCTTGTAAAAAGTTACTCTTGAGTTGTTTTCTCAGAAGACAATTATATAACATCTCAGATGATCACAAGGGAAAGCATCTCTCCATGGATGGGATTTGCTTCACTTTGTGCAGCACACTGGGGAAATCCATGCAGGCTCCATCTGAATCTGTACAAATACAGGCTGCCCAGCATCTGAAATCCAAAAGGATTAGCTCCCTGTGTTCCTCTCCTCATTCTACCTTGTGAAAGCAGTCAGCTAATTAAGCCATTTGTTGTCAGCTTTACTGAGGCTGTCACACACCTACCAAGTTCAGAACATGGAGCCATTTCTAAATGTCCACTAACATCCATTTTCACCCTTTGGTCTTCATTGCTCTGTGCCTCCACACTGTACCTGAATTTGCTATATGCTGTGATCTTTGTGCATGTTAAACACAAAATACTAGATTTGTCTCTTGTCCTCGTTACCCTTAAGACCATCTCTGTGCAGCTCCAAAYTCACCACTGGAAAGTTAAAATAAAGTTGTAGGTTAAGGCAGGCAGACAAAACAGAGAAGCCTCAAGCCTAACAACTTGTAAACTCGGTGAAAAGTGTTAATAAGGTTTATTACTGTCTTTTCTAGCAATTTTTCTAACAATTTTTCATTAAAGAATAGACAGTTATTCCCATTTTATTTGCAAAATTTTTGTTGAGCAGTAAGGCTTTTAATGAATAAAAATATTCTTGTCAGTTGTGAAAAATATAATCATAATTATCACTTCTAAGGTGACAGGAAAATTTTTATATCTAAAAGAAGTGGATAAATACCTTCAAGACATTTGGAATTTGTTGCCTCAGGTCTGTCAATACATTAGATTTCTGATTTGGGTCACTGGCAAAAAATTCTGAAAGAAGAAACCATGGTAGATGTAGAAAATAGCACAAAATATAAAATAAATTTAACAAAGATGAATAAATAAATTTAGGCTGACGCCACTAGGAGATTATGGGCTACAGTGGACAGTAGATGGTACTAATGGGCCACATGACAGAAGGAAATATAAAACCTGGAATATGCTGTGCATAAGATTTCAGTTTAGTCACCCATTAGAGTTTTGGTAGGGGCGGGAGGTTCTTGGTTAGTGTTTGAGTTTAGAAGTTCTAGAGACAGACCATGCTGTACGCAGTTTTGTGGTTTACATTTATTATCAAACATATGCTTCACTAACTGGGACTCATTTTAACAGGCAGCTGCTAAAAAGGCAGCCAGACTCTGTAAATATCCTGACCTCAGGTGGGATTCAGGTGACACACGTGGACACTCAGGAATGCGTCCTTGCAGTGCTCCAGATCCTCAGGCAATCACCATCCCTGAGCTTAAACAAGTTTGTTTAATCTGTTCAGCAAAACACTTAGACCTAGTAAGATCATTTAATGATAAAATAATTTATTCTAGCAAACTCCCAGTTCTAAATGACAAACCTGCAACAAATCCAAAAAGGTTCAGATGTTGTTTGCCTGGAAGATATTTACAATTCTTCTAAGTTATGGAACTAAGAGAACTGATGTCAGCTATATGTGTCTCTTTTTTTTTTTTTT
>NW_026623710.1:111486-132561 GCF_030028575.1 Malurus melanocephalus
ATGTTATAATTCTGTAGAGCAGTGTTAAAATCTGTTTCTGCTCTGCTGTTGGAAACACATACCCACCTTTTCTGGAGTTATGGCACCATCTCGTGGCAAAAAGGAGAGTTTGCAGGTAATGATTAATGCAGTCAAAAGGAATGGCTGTGTGCTACTTCGAAGCCCTGAGGAWGTTCCCCTCCCCAGCTCAGTTATCAGAACTGCCAATTGCCTAGGGTACATTAACGAGAGCTGGAGGAGAAGAAATATAATATTTGCAGCTTTTTATTATTAAAGAGGAAAATTCAAACAGAAATAGAATGATTAAAGAATTTCTGAGGAGTTTCAGGAGCAGTTGCCYTTTGTTCTGTGTGCAGCACAATGCATCTTCTTACTATAGTGTGTACAATATTAGGGTGGAATCCCACAGTGAAAACAGACATTTTTTTCCTTTTGCTTCCATAGTTAAGCCCTCTCTTCACCCTTCATGACCGCATGAGAGTCAAATCCACATCTGACAGTCAATGACTAGGTACAGAAAACAAATTTTGAAGTTAGAAAGTGTGTTTCCAGGATGTCAGAAAGATTTCTGCTGTAATTACTATTCAGCTTCGTGCTTCAGTCTCAACAGAGCCGTCAAAGCACATAAGGCACAACCTCCTAAGGTCCCTTCTGGCAGAAATTATCTTTTGTGGATYCTTCAATAGCATGATTCTACCAACTTTTATTAAAATAATTTCTGAAATAATTTAATTGCTTATAGATCTGAGGAAAAAAATATTACACATGTACATAAACAGAAAGAAAGTGAAGAGTGCCTGGTCTCGGGTTCATGATTTTTTTTGGACCTAGGTGTTTCTGGCAATGTTTTGTCACATCTCCACAGTAGTCTTATCATGCCATGATGACACTTGAATGCAAATATGCTGAGGACTTCTTTGTGAGAACATGAAGCTCTTTTATCTGGARTTTGAYRGAAGAGACTGAATGGCTGGCGTGTRCAATAAAAAACAGGGAAGGTCAAGAATTTTCATGAAAACTATTAAAAATGTTTTTTTCATGACTATTATTAGCAAGCAGTTCATGTTGCAATGGTAATTTTAAAAGGTACCTTTCCCCATTATTTTCTAAATCCTCGTTCAGTCCTTCAAAAAATAACTCTGCATGCAAATAATTATTTTTTAGAAATTTAAAAGTATCAGTTGTAGTTCAGCAGAGGTGATTAGTTATTTTTTGATATTTTTGGCTGCAAAGCTTAGGATTTCGAAAGAGGAGCCCTGCACGCTCCACAGATCTGGAATTTTGTAACATCACTGCTGAAAATCTTGGGCTGTCCACAACCTGTCAAGCTTCTGTAATGAACGTTATGTACTAGCAACAGAACTCAGAAATACAGTAAATAAACTTGTGCATTGATGACACCTTATTTAAGTCCTTTCCTCAGAATTCTTGGTCTAATGAATTTCTGGCTTATTTTAAAGACAAAGATTTTTAAAGAAAAAAAAAAATTAGAGTATTAGAGCCACTCACAGACTTTGCTACTTTCTAAACCCAAGATTTCCTTAGCATTGACATGGCTAACAGAAAATTTGTAAAGACGTATTTCCCCATGGCATGTTATGTTATGGAAAAAATGAAATTTTATACTTATGCTTTGGGGGTTTTTCCCCCTTAGAATTAATGTGGTTTCTCCCTCTGAAATCTCTCTGGTCTGAATCCTTGACGGGAAAACCTCAGGGCTGTGCTGCTGACACTGCTGCCATCTGCTGCTGACTTTAAAATCCACAGCCTTTAAAGGCCAGGAGAAAAAATCCGATRTGTAACTGAGAGTTAGTACTTCTGAAATTCACAAATCATAATAAAAGATGTAAGAACTGCAGCTTACAACTTTATTTTAAATAACATATGAAAATTATTTAACTGGTTTATTCTATGTAGTAGTATCACTGTTATTAATATTTAAAATATGTGGAAATTAATAGAAGAGTCTGAACAAATTTACCATAGAATACTTATTAATGTTTATTTTCAATTTAAAATTTTAGAAAACCTTCTTTTTTTTCCTAAACTTATATCCATATTTGTATATTTAAAAGTTAATCTTGTTGTCCTCATCTTCAACTGATGTTTTCTAAATAAAAATGATAGCACATATTTGTGGGGAGTGCTCCAGATTTATGTAGCCCCTGGGTTTTCTTCCTCAGAGAGTTTACTTACTTGTTTATTCCTTATGCTCATATCTCTGGGCYCTTTCCTAGTCAGCATTCTTCAGATCCTTTTGAAGTTTGAATCAATCTTTTCAAAGACTGGTTGAACTGTGTTTGATACTGGAAATGGATCACAAACCCAAGACTATGATTAAAAAGTAATATTAAAACTCACAACACCAGGGAGCCTTGGAAATAATTAATATCATTTTTTCAAGTAAAAATAGCTATCTAATATTGTTACTATTGCTGTTCTGGTTAACACAGAACTGTATCAGCAACTTCTACACAAAATCTGAACTTTGCATATGCTTGCTTGCTTTTACCATCATCTCTAAAGATGTCAAAAAGTAAATGCTTCAAAAATCTTCAAAAAATTGTTCAAGTAAGGGTTAACATTTAATTCTGACAACCCGAATTTGCAATGTTAAAGTTTTGAAAGATTAGCTCCACTGTTACTCTGGATTTTGTGCAATGTTGTGAATTCTGTGGTTGACAACAACCTATTCAAACACCTTTAACTTTGACGAGTAATAATTTAAATAGGAATTGTTGGAAAGCACCAGTCTGATGAGTCAGGTGAAGATTATTCTCAGATTTTTCAATGCACAGCTCCCAGAAAGACATTCAAAAGCAGTGATTTCTTACCCAGTGCAGTGATTTCTTACCCAGTCCATATATAAGGCCCTGAGCACACCCTGCAGGAGGCCCCCAAAGTGCTGGGGTGCAGGGCAGATCAGGGTAAGGACTCGCTGAAGTAAGCAAAGAAGAAAAYCCTGTTTTCCAGACCTTGATCAGAAAAAGGCAAGAGAAATACAAACCATGACCTTTCACACTTCAGATGAGTGTCTAGTTGATGTTGAATGCATGACAGTACCAAMTTCTCTCTTTCGCTCCACTGTAGATTTCTAGGACCAGGAAAAGGTTTTTAGCTTCTACTCTTAAAAAAGAAAAAATCCTTTAATCTTTAAAACGTAGTAACTGTTCTTTGACAATCAAGACATACAACATTAAGAAAAAAAGAAATAGTGGGGTCTTTTCTTCTTTGGAATTTGAAAACTTCACTATTTTTCTCAAAGTTTTAAACAATTTTTTGTTTTATAGGTCTTCATATTGATCCACACAGAACCTCACCGGGCTCTAGGATTCATACTTAAATTCAGGTAGATATGATGTGTATCACAGTCATTAAAATAAAGATTGCATATTTGTGCAATTAGAAAATGTCCTGCAYCCACTAGAGAATTATAATTACTGACTAGATTTATTCCAAGGAAAACAAGTCACTGGTACTGTCTTTTTTTCCTGTCTATAAGCAGAGGTCTCAAGACTACAAGCATGGCATGACACCAGGGGTCCTAAGGGCATGAATCCAAACCTTGTCTGTGGTGCTCACTGAAGGATTCAGCTCTGAGAGCTGGGCAGAACATGGGTCAGACACAGCCAGAAAAAGGACAAATTGTACATCACCTTGTGTAAAACACCCCACAGAACATGAAAGCACAAAGGGAATGGCAGGAAGGCATAAAGGGCAGCCACAGCTGCTGCAGGAACAGAAAGCAGAAGAGGGAGAGCAGGATCAGTCCAGTCTGGTTAAGGATGCTGGACCTGGGCAGTGCTGCTGTGTATCTGAGCAGGTCCTCCTCCTCCTCCTCTTTCTCCTTCTCTGGCAGAGAATGACAGCTTCTCTTTTATTTGCCATTCCCAGTATTTTGCTGCTGTAACTCAGCAGTCATCTCCAATGTGTTTTTCACTATGTAACTAGGTTAAGTATATCAGAATTTTAAGCAGGTATGTGGGCATGTGTGCGTATGTGTGCTGTGTGTGTTTTCTTCTTCAGCCTCCCCACACAGGAAGGTGACAGCACGGTGCTGAATCAGAGGAAACTTGGACACATCAGATCTTAAACTAAGTCAGCACTGGCAAAAATTCTGYTGCTTGGTATTGTTACTTGGTGTTGCTATAGCAGGAGTGTTTTTAAGAGCCTCAGAAAAATAGAAAATGATGGTGAATTATTTTCACTTGATGCATTAGCATGTGTCACTGATATTAAAAACTGAAAGCATCAGTTTGAACCTTTCAACTCTTGATGGTATATTCCCAAATGATAAGTACTTCGGAAAAAAAAAAAAAGGGGGGGGAGGAGGGGAAGGGGAACACGTTTTACAGAGACTATTTCTTCTATCTGGAACATGCATAAAGATGTGCCCATAAATTTTTTTCAAGGTAATGAAGGGATACAAGGAATGATTCTCCCCATGGGCATCAGACTTTATAATATTGTTACATTGCTCCTTCATTAACACTTCTATCAAAGATTTTCTCTGTTTCTCTTGACTCTTATGTTGACCCATATACTAACAACTACTTCATTATTAAACTGATGATACTATGGGATTAAGCCTTGCCTTTGAGAGCTTATTATAATGATTAATATTGCCCTTTGGAGCTTCTATGTAGGCACATTGATTTATTATGCCCTCAAACATTTACTTTTTATGTTGATCATACCAAGATGTGTAAAATAAGCTTAATGATAATGATAAACTTMATTTCACCCTCACTGACATTTTTGAGAAGCCTCATGGCAGTAAAACAACAGAGTGTATAAAATTGTGTTGAACCTAAAGATCTTAATAAACCTGGTGGTAGAAATGAGAAAAGACCCCTTGCACCAAACACTAGCTTTTACTCAAGAAAATCTTATGTAATTTTTTTGTTGATTTCAGTGAGCTTTTAAGGCATACAGGGTATTTCTTTGCCCTCTAACACATTTTTAAGAAAGCACAGACTTGTTTTGCTATTCTCATGTAAATTTGTCTGCAAGTGTTGCTTCAATCCACAGCAGCAGACACAGCTCCTTCAGGGACTTGAGGCACATTTCTTTGACATGCATGCACTGCCTATTTTATAGAGTTAAGTAATTCAGCAATATGATTCTTCCTGGGAGCACTGATTCCAGGATTGGCTTTATTCATAAATTTTAAAATATTTTTTTAGCTGTTTCTGAAAAAAACATTTAAAGTAATTTCCTATTTATTTTTTGTGTGTTTCTGAGTTTTTAGAGTGTATGCTGTACATGTTTTATGCTTTTTTAGTAGACTAGGCAATTTGAAATGAGCTAAAAATGATCAAAAGCCCATACAGTTGCTTATCAGGGAAAGTCTGCTCTTTCATCAAAACACCAAAAAGAGATTAATTTAGATAATTTCAGATSTTACTGCAATGCCCTGAATAGTTCAGATCAATCCCCTTTTTGGTGAGTGGTGTTAAGCAAAGTCAGTCTGTAGCTYTGGTTTGGTTTTTTTTTCCTAAAGCAACATCATAGAGTATTGATTAATCTGTCMTGAATTGGGGATTCCAAACTATGTACAGGATCTATTTTCATTAAGCCACATCCCTCTTATGTGCTTACCAGACACTGTTATTKCTTCTAAAATTGCAAGTTTCTTGGCTTTAAATATTTTTGTTAAATTTTGTGATGGTKGTTAAGGCTTATTTATTTTACCTAAATTTAAATGCCTACAGTGTGGGCCTCTGAGGCTGAGCTGCTCTTCTGTGCTTGAATATGGAGTTAATCCAAACTAAGGAGTTTAAGAACCACCATCAAATGCTTGTGGGACACAAGGAGTGAACTACACGAGGGGTTCTGGTCTGTGCACCACAACTAGAAAGAAAAAAACTCTATTGTGCATCAAAGCAGAAACCACCAMCATTAGCTGAAAAAAAGATGACATCAAGTGAACTCTGGCAGGGAGAGAGCTGTCGAAAATTTGCATGTCTGCATCCTCTTATCTGCAACACAATAATGAAAAGAAGAAAATAATGCTACATTCTWCAGTGCCCTCCAGTCTTGCTAGATGAGATTGAGAGCAGAATATTKTTCTAGCAAAATGAGTCTTAGCTTTCAAAAAKGATTTTTTTTTCCTATTATARCTTCTGAATGCCCAGGATGAAGCAAGAATGAACTTCCCCCAGGTTGCAAAATCTCCGCTGAATTCTCAAAGCCATTGATGAAAATGACCCTGGTATTGCCATAGTGAACCAGAGCAGAGACTGCAAGCAGCTCTGAGCAGTGCCCAAATGTGTTCAGCCCAAATTTGCTTCAAAAACAACACAAAAGCTCCAGACACTTGYTGTCAAGACAACTGCTTAATGCCCTTTAGTTGTAGCTTCTGTTCTGACCTCTTCTCTATAGATATAAAAAATTAGTCCAGGTTTTATTAATTTGATTTTCTGAACACAGAGTTGAAATGTGATTTCCTTTTGTTTCATTTCCYCTTAGAGGAAGGGACTGAGTAAGGCCTATAAATTACAAAGGAGAGATGAGCAAGTCATGGTAACTTGAAAACCTTTATAAAGAGATTGGTAGCTTTCTTGTGCTTCAGTCCCTCACCTGTAAATAAAAGGAATAGCATTTCCCTAATGTCAATAGATGTAATTGATTAAACAGATGATAAATTTTTGCAGTAATTTTTATTGTACTTGATAATTGGTAAAATCTAACTTTCTAAAAATCAGAAATTCTCTTCTATTATAAGGATACAGAAATTTCTTAGCATTGTCAGGAACTACTTTCAAATGGTCTCTATCCATCAGCATAAAAAAAGTCTAAAAGTATAAAAGTTTTATTCCTCTATATTTTAAAATGCCAGTCAAGAAAAATTAATTTAGATTAAGTATGGAAAAAACAATAGTGTAAACAAGTCCAATTCCCCTTTTTTGGAAAATATTTAAATGCAATGCATGGAGAGTATCRTATTCTTTCCTCTTTTGTATTGATTGCATTCTTTTCAGCTATYCTTCATACATAATAATTAGTGTGTAATTAATATTTGCAGCTGGACTTCAWTTTTTTTTCTATTAACTAGCAGCACTCTGTCATTTTCTTATGCTTGAGTGGGAGATGTTGAAGACATTAGAGCAGAGAATGTTCATCCAAAATCATCTGCAAACCCCTAAATCCTTAATTTAATAGAATTTTTTATGGTTGTATGATGAACTGGAGATCTGAATTATTAAATATAACCACTGGTGKTTTTTATTAAGCATATGCACATGCAATAAACTAAAAAAATAATTTAATAACACATTGCAATATTGCTTATTAATAAGGAAAAAATCAATCAAGGACTTTCTATGTGTAAGAACAGTTAGGATCATAACATAGTTAAAAGACCACTTTTAAAATACTTGGGAGAACTTTGGGTAGGTGTGCCATTGTGTCATTGCTTAAATATTGTACCCTCTCTCGTGAAAAGAAGACTGTAGGAGTTTTAATCCCTGCACTAGTTCCACTCCACTTTCACCACAATGTTGCTGYTCTTCTTTATCTGCTTGGCTTTTTGATCCCACCTTTAGCTGACTGTCCCACTGTCTTCTTCTTTTTGGTTTAAAGGCTCCTTAAGCAGGAGAGATGATGTGGGGCTGTGCAGCAGCTTCTATCTCTGTGTCTTTGCCCCACTAAAGTCCTGCACTACAGCCTGACCCTGTTTTGACACCCAGTTGGCCCCAGCCTGCTGCATTGGGTTATTTAATGTCAGATTCACGACTTCACATCTGCCTTTTTGAGCTGCATGAGTTTCCTATCGGCTCATTTCTCCTGTCAAAGCTCCTCTAGACAGGACCCTACCAACACTGTATTGATCCCAGCTCCCARTTTGCTGTCAGTGTCTTTATCTTGGCCATGGCTGCTGAACTGCAAATACCAAGAACTCCCTGAGATGTGACAGTCTGTGCTGAGAAAAAGATTATGTTTTGATTTTTCACCTGTGCTTAAAAATCTTACCTGATATAACCTAAAGAATCTGATACAGTAAGTGAATTTCTGAAGGACACAGCAACAYAGATCATTTGGAAAGGTCTAACTAATAACCACTCAATTGCAACAAAATGGCCAGCCTGTTCAAATTAGGAACTGTCCTTCTTCTGTCAGGCCTACAGAATTTGAGTACTTACCTGCAAACAAGGATATAATTTTAGATAATGTTTTTCTCTGCTGATACAGAGAAATCATCGACAAATATTTGTGTTATTAAAAAAACCCAACACAATTATGTCCTTGGGGTCTTTTCCCAGTTTAAAGTGATGTATGGTGGTGTGACAGATTTTGATAATTTGTTAATTTGTGACTGCTTTTTGTTACAGTATTTTGCTTATTGTGGCCTGAATTCATTAATATCCTTAAGTGAAAGACTGGAATTTGTGGCATTTGGCATCCTTATAAAGTAGGGTTGAAAAAATGCACTATGTGCTTTCTGCCTCTGGTATGGCAGGAAAATCCCCTAAAAAAAGTAAGGGAAGAGGGAGTTTCCTAATTTCCATTTATTGGCARACATACTTTGTGAATAGTCCTGGGGAGAAGGACTCAGGGGTTCTGGTGGCTGAAATCTGGAGGCGAGCTGGCAATATGCACTTGGTGCCCAAAAAAGCCAACTGTAATTTCATCTACATCACAAAAATTGTGACCAGAGGTTGAGGGAAGTGTTTCTGACCCTTTGCTCTTCTGAGACCTCATCTGGAGCACTGTGTTCCACTCTGGGTTCATAATAAGAAAGATGAGCATGGCCATGAGCATGGGCWGAGGGCTGGAGCAYCTCTTCTGTGAGGAAAGGCTGAGAGCTGGTCCMGTTCAACTTGGAGAAGAGAAAGTCCTGTTGCAATCTTAGAGCAGCTTTAAAGAAAGACAGGGACAGACTTTGTAGTAGGGCCTGTAGCTATAGGATGAAGTGTAATGGTTTCAAACTAAAAAAAGGATAGATTGAAACTAGATAAAAGAATGATTTTGTTTTTCTGCAACAAGGGGGATGACACACTGAAACAGTTTGCCCAGGGAGATGCTGGATGTCCTGTCGCTGCAAATATTCAAGGTCAGATTGGATGGGGCTCTGAGCATAGTTGAAGATGTCCCTGCTCATGTCYCTGTCCCTGTCCYRGTCCTGCAGGACAYTGAAAGGTCTCTTCCAATGCAAATTATTCTAGGATTCCAYGATTCTATAAAAAGAATAGTGTTGAAGATATATGTTGAATATATCCTTGCTGGAGCTCCAGAGAGGCTTTTCCTCAGAGCCAGAATGCTAAGCTGAATCTCTTTGCACAGTTTTCAATKACTTCTCTCTATATGAATTTTAAGTCTGACCTATTTTAAAAACATTCCATAAACTTSCCAATTCCCAATTTCACATCATATRCCCCATGTAACTTGTAAGTTAAAGCCTGCGATAGCAATGTGAGGAAATAGCTCATGCATACTCTGAGCTTTGCTGAATGTTCTAAGTAAACACATTTTTGTTAAATATTTTTAATTATTTAAAAGGAAGCATATTATTTAATCATTTTTTCTGTGTCTGTAAAGGGACACTGGGATTTTCCCTGTAAACTAGTTTTCTGGAGCTAGATTCAGATAAAGCTAAAGCTTGCACTGCAGATAATTCCAGTTMKCTCTCTCCSCTTCAAGCTTCAGTAACMATTTCCAGAGGGCCTGCGTGCTGAGCAGGATTTTCCTTACCAAAGTAAAAGAGAATACAGAAAATWGGGGTGAAGTGTTTTGTTGTAGTAATAGCTATTTTCTCAGCGAGAGGTACCCAAAGTACCTTGAAGTAAAACCTTAGTAATTGAGGCAGGCCCTGGGAAGATTAGRGTTTGGGTATTTATAGAAGTCAGCCTCTGTCAGCTCTGGCAAACAGGCTGACATGAAAAAGGGCACCTCTACTCTTGAGGCATCCTCAAAGTTGTTGCCTATTTCTCATTATTTTTTGAGAAAAGGACATCAACTCACAGAAAAATAATTCCAGTCTATATGTTCCAGTTTATTTATTTCACTTGGGATGCATGATTTTTTAAAAAATTATTTGTATCAAATAGGGAAACTATGMAAACACAATGAATATGGATCTAAACGTGGCTCAAAGATACAGTCTCAATGGGGAATATCAGATGTTCTACCAGTCAGGTAAGATTCAGCAGTACAAAAATGATTCCTGAAAGAAAATGATTTCTTGTTTATAATAAGATCTAAAATATCTTTTTCCTGGAAACCTTCTTTCTGCTGGAGGAAACAGCCAGAGAAAATCCTTCTAGGGTTCAGGAACTTTATTTTTAATTCATCTTCTCTTCACACTGAGGAGACAAACTCCTGGGTATTCCTAAATTGTGCTGATGTATGCATATGTATTTGTTGCCTGTATAGGATGCCAGAGATGAAATTGTATAAGATATCAACAAGCTGCATGTGATTCTGGCTCTGATTTGTTTGGAGAAAAGTTTTGATGAATGAACCATTCTTTATTTCAAAATGAAATGTGGGACATGAGTGATACCCTGGGAGGTGTGCTAATGCTGAAATAGGACAGACAAGGATGGGCAATGTGCACAGCATTACCATAAAACCACTGTGGTAAACAAGTGTGGAATATAAAACAGCAAAATACGTTTTCATTTTAATTAGGAAAAGGAAACCAAACCAGATATTTTAAATATTTATTTGTCAGACTGGGATAACAGCCTTTATAGAGCACAATTTGCATAAGTTCTCAAGATACATCCTGTATACAATCACAAAACCATGGCATGGATTTATACATAAAGTGAAAACTGGGACAGATTTACAAGCATTTTTATACAATTCTCATACTGATTTTGTTTCAGTTTTTACAACTTTTAGAACAAGTCTGTTTTGTTGKTTTTTTTTCCTGATGATTCTGGAAGCAAAATTAAAACTAAAAGAAATTCAAACTAAAATGAATATCAACAAACCACCATCTATGCATGCAACATTCACTGTGGAAACATTACATTTGCCCAAGGACTATTTTTTTTGTTGTTTTTGCAGGTTTTTCTGGTGTTTTTTGGATTTTTTTTAAACATTGTGTCTGCTGTACACGTCCGTAGCATGACAGCACACAYGTTAGTCAGCCATTGTTGAGCACCTGAGCACATCACTGAACATCTATAAGATACAATCAAATAAGGACACACTCACATGCTTGGATGTSAAATGGAGTTAATAATTTAAACTCAGTTCGTTTTACAAAAATGTATACTTATTTACAGGGTARCAAATTAAGAAAACGACTCTCGTCAAATCATCTAGTTTTAATTATGGATATCTATATATATTATAACTTTTGAGCTCATCAATATATTTGCTTATTAATTTTTTTCAAAATAAYAAAACAGAACATATAGGAAACATTAAAATGTTTCTTATGATTTAAAGAGAGAGTATCCGGTTTCACTTATTCTTTCTATTTTCCTTCTAAAGGCAACATGTATTTATTAAGAGCATTTCATCCTACATGCCAGGTGAATGGAAAATTCACAAGGCATGTAGGACTGGAGTTTCAATATAATGTAGGTGGATACTTATGCTAAATTTTCTCTCTGTTTCATTACCTTTATAAGTTACACTCACACAAATTTTCTCTGCTATTCACATAGGTATGTACATATCTAGCTATATACTCAAATAATGAATCTGGGACATTCAGCATTGTAGCAATGAAAATAAACTAGTTAAAAATAGTGTCAGTTATGATTCAAACAATAATTTAAAAAAATACTATTAACATCTTTATGATATCTCCATGAAACTAAATCCTAATTAAATAATCTYTATTGGGCTCACACTCGCTTACAATATAATAGATGTCTTCTTTTTCTTCATCATCATCCTCAAAGTATGAATCAATATCAGCTGGTTACCAGCTACCATATCCCACAACTTAACCATGCAAACATCCAGCATCCAGAAAAATAACTCAGATATTTCCTAGGTCTTGATTTAAAGCCAGTTCAAGTCAACAGATTGGTTKTTACTGACTTTAACTGGCTTTTGTTTCTTCCACACAGGATCCATGTAACGTAAAATCATGGGTAATAATAAAGAAGCAGCACTCATTGCCCCTGGATACTATCCCTTTAAAGTGTAATGATAGAGAACTAGCTCAACATTCATCATAGAAACTCTCATGTCTAGTTTTAACCTGGAAAAAAAAAGTGGCTGTTTGCTGCTGATTGTATGCATACTAATAATGATAATGTTATAAATCCCTGTCATTTGTAAACACACACACACTGTGCTTTTGCTCATTTTTCAGTTTGTTTCCACTATACAAGGCCTTGAACTAAGAAGCAGCTTCAATTTCTGTTGTCTCAGCAGATTTATGAATTAAAAGAGTTAAAATGCCTCTGCTATTGCCTCCCTGCAATATGTATCTTCAAAGCAATCATAGAAATGTGTGAACTCATTAATAATCAATCACTCAGAAATGATAAAAGCTATTGCCACATCCAAGCACATTTGGCCAGATAAAAGAAACAAAAATTAATGAGAGAAAAGCAAAAAAAAAACCCCAAATTGAGATATATACAAAAAAGGTAAAAAAATACTAATATTCCTTGTTTGATTATTTTTTTAAAAACATTGTCATGAGAGTTTTTCCTGACTTCATTCATAAAACAAACAAACAACAACAACAAAAAGAAACTATGCATTCAAACATGAATCTGTGTTGCATAGAGTGATTTCAGTACAACCTAGAAATTTGGTCAAAAAAAGGAACTTGGCACACTTTGGTAGCATTCTGTGACCTCTGAATGACGCTGCCTCAGAAAGCTGAGGGCCCAGGTCTGACACAARCCCATTCTGGTGACACCGAAGGAGCCCTGTCCTTGCTGCAGCTGGCCAAGGCAGTGCCATGTTCCTCACAAACCCTACTCATATGTTTCATGACAGGAGTCCAAAACTGCCATTTCAACATGCAGAAACATTTTGTGTGTTGTTCAGAGAACCAAAGACGCTCAAATTAAACCAGCTGCCGACAGCTGATTATCCTCAAAGGCTGCTGTTCCCTACTGCCACAGCTCTACCACCCAACAATAGTATTCAATAAAAATATTGGCCACATTTGTATGTGTGTGAGAGCAAAGCATGCCTGTCCACTTTCTCAATTAAGAATGATGATTACAGGCTTCCAGTAAGGCAGCCAGACACTGCTTGTTCCTCTCTGAAATCTCCATAGCAACTACCAGTGYGACTTGCTGCCTTTATAGCAAATCCTAGCAAGAACAAAATCACCAGCAGTTTGTACAAAATTGCACACCTCATTGCTTGCACTTCACACAGAATTTTTTGGAGGGGAGTCTTTTTTCAAAGTACAAACACAATATAGTCATTAGMAATGTAAGATAACCCACCAAGAGAGCAACACATATGTCAAATGTATCCACATAGGATTTTTTGGTTCAAACGGGGATTTTTTCTTTGAAGTATTGTCTTATAAAAACATACACAACATCAAAACATATAGAATTTTTACAATAACTCCAGAGGACTGTTCTTAAAATATATGAGAGGTAGGGYATACATATACTGGTGAAAGCATAAAATTCAACATTAAAGCACACATCCTACTTCCACTGTCAGTGATGTTGTGTTTTTAAGATAGCTAATAAGATTTTGGTAAGATTGCTCTGCTCTGCTTGCAAGTTAAGCAGGCTACCAGCAGGTTATGAACAACAGGAGTTTCCTTGGTGTGTGTASCATTAATATCATCTGTATGTTTCTTCTCATATTCCTGTTCCATGCTGGTATTTTAAGTTGATRAAGATAAAACAAAAACTTATGGGTATGTGGGAAGTGTCAACAGGTTAAGCGGTTTAGCTTTTCCACAGTAAATCCACTTGCTTAATAACCTAAGTTTCATTTTTCCTTTCATTTTAAGCATATAATATTTTCCAGAAGAATATTTTCAGCTGGTCTTGCACAACTTGTGGAGGTGTACTACATATATTCAGAAAGTATAAGACAATGTAATTAAATAATTTAATGAAAATTGAGAAGTCTTTTTTTGGGCAAGAAAAAATAAATGTCTGACATGCAGAAATTTGGTCATTTCCTTTTTAAGTATGCAAAGGTCATGAGATCATATTTCCAGGGAAACTACCTTTTATCRAAACTGTGAAATATTAAATGACTTCTGAGTAACATGGGAGTTAGTACCATTGATTCTTGGGTTTTAATGAACTTGCTATACTTTTAGGAATGGAAKAAAAAGCTCTCCTTTCTTCAAACATGATACAAGGGAAAATATAAAAACCAGCCTAAGCCATGCCAGGCAGTAGTTTCTTCCCAAGTGAGCTAACTGCTTGGTTTCAAACCCCTGAAAGGAGGACTTCAAGCATGGAAGTGCTGATGCAGCCCTAAAAGTTGCAAGTTACCTTCCTGTTTACTTCTTTCCTAGCTGAGAAGCCATGCTGTTTGGTAGATTATATTCAGACGTTCACCTGAGATTGCAAGAGGGTATTTTTCACTCTAATGCAGTCARAAACTGCCCTGCTGTCCCTTCCTCTTAGATTTCAAGTGTGTCACTAGTGTTGATCCAGAGCCCTGCATTGAGAGGGTCAGTGTTGSAATGGTGGGGCTGCTGTTCCAAAGTGCCCACAAAATTCCTAGAATTCATTGTCTCTCTACRGTTTCAGAACAAGACTGGTTGCTGGAAAACATAAAGTCAGGTTGAAATAACTGCATTAGTCCCAGTGCTTCAGTCCTTCAATTTCAAACGATTTAGACCTTCTAATTCAAAAGATGGGTGAAGTACAGTGTCAGTGACATTGAAACAGCATTTTTGCTCTCTGATGTAGTGCAGTTTATAATCTGCCCCTACTCTTTAARACCACATCCCAAGTTATAGACCATTCTTATAATTTTATTCATTACATTCTAAGAGAGTTTTTTATATCCATTTTTAACACACAGAAACAAATGAAACAATCAGATCTGWTTCTCCACAGCATAGTTTTTGAAGGAAAAAGAAAGAAGAGGAAAAGTAATGTAAAATAACGTTACCACTCTTGCAAACGCCTTGCAGTTTGTGTCAAGTGGTGTAATCTCACTACAGCAAATTATCAGAGATCCTAAGGTGCAGAGGAGCAAGTTTTGCACTTTTGATAAGTGAGATTTGGAAAGTCAGTCACCCTAGGTGCTTTTGCATAAAATGATCTCCTTCTGGTTGCACAGAAAACCAGACTGTGCTTCCTGTCACTGCCTCCAGCCGCAGCTGAGCTCTGTGTTAGCACCTGCCTCCAGCCTTCACCGTTTCCTTCACAGTTACTCTCTTCTCAAAGAGTCCAACAACATGGAGCCCTCATATCAGTCTTCTTTTCATACAGCCTCACTTTAACTTCTGGGCCCAGATTTTCTTCTCCTTTTGCTGTGTTTTGCAGCAAAAATAAGTGTACTAGCCCTCATTTAAGTGTGCTTTGTAGCCCAGAGACTGCTCTTTTCTACTTTGTATTCTGAAAGACTAGCTAAACACAATGATATCAAACTATATTCTTGAAGTGATGCTGTTTAGAGCAGACTCTGCAGGTTTTGTGCCCTAAGCAGACAGCTCTGCTCAGTGTGTTTGTGTGGAGCTGACCAACAGTTTGTGCCAGTTTACTATTCTTTTCCTTAGATCCACTTTGTCAAGCCAGATATAAGCTTCCCCAATCAGTGTCTTTTTCATAAACTTCCCTCCATTGGAGACAAGCAGAATCTGTGGCGAAAAAAAGACAAAAGATATATAATAATAAGTAAGTTTATCAATGTGCATAGTGWCACAATACTAGCAAAACATGAAAGATTCAGAAATGTTGAGCTCAAATATGCTACACACAGAAAAGAAATATTGACTATAAATTTTTATGTAGAGCCAACTTTTCCTTCACAGTTCAGTGAAAATTTAATCTTCACCCCCTTCTGTTTCATTATMATGATATGCAGCAATTAGAAGATGACAGTTTTGAATGTTGGTGAGCAGTTTGTGTAGCTGCTGATTACCAAAGATGAGCAAAAGGCCAAGTTCTGAGTTACAAGATCAAGCTTTGAAAAGGTGAAGAACCAGCTCTTGCTAAGGCTGTAGAAGTCAGATGCAAACTGGGCATTCAAGGCTCTCTATGACACCCAGTCACATATTTTCCAGTTAAAGAAGTTTGTTCCATGCAAACCATACACTTCCCTAAAGAGCTTTCCTTATTCTGTGGATCTATAAGTTCATTATACACATTTCTAAGAAAAATGTATTTGATAATATGTATAGTTCAGGGCACGAGTTGTAGTTACAGATTCAGAAAAAATTTTAGCACTTCTTAATTCGTGGGTTACTGAATTAACAAGCACAATGTTTTTTTTTTGTTTGTTTGTTTTGTTTTGTTTTGTTTTTCTAATTTTTAAATAAACTTCCTAACTTTTTTAAAAAGAGAAAGAAGTAATTAAAATTTGCATTTCCATGACAGGATTAGCAGCAGGTTTGTGATATTCACAGTTAYTGAGCAGACCTCAATGAGCAGCAAGCAAGGAAGGTAACTGATAACAGGAGGTGGCTGTCACTCTTTGTGTGAACCAGCAGGAGGGAAAATAGGGCATTTTGTTGTTTGGTTTCTAGGCTACAATAATGATTGCAGAACTCAAGGATATTGTACTCTGCTGAAACCACATGGCAATAAATATATGACAGAACCATAGAAAAAAAACTAGAATTTCCTGTATTCAAGAATTTCAACATTTTTGAAAACTTTTGATTCTGATTTGGGAAACAAAGTAAAAAAGGAAAACTTTACATTGCAAATAATATTTTAAATAAACTTCAAAAGAGAAGAAATTTGCAAAGGTTTTCCTGAATAGGCTGCCTACTTCCTTGTTGAGTTTTGATATCAATTGGCAAGTAAAGTATGTACCTGGACAGCTTAGACACCTAATGACTATTAGTCATGAGGTTTGAGGAGGGAAAACTCTTAGGCATTGAAMTTTTAGGAAACTCCATTCATCAGAAATCCTGTCCTTGAGGAAGATAGGCAGCCTGCCTCCACTGCTGATGGCATTCTAGGTCCCTAGGTCTGGTATTTGCTGAAGATTGGACTGCCCAGAAGCTGGAAAGCCAAGCCAGAGCATCTGTGAAATACGTTCTYCTGGGTTTTCCTGATTAGCCTCACACAGGACATTGTGTATTTCTAATTGCAGTGAGCCAGGAGCCAGAAGCTTAGTACTTTCCAGAAGGGTCCCAAGTGAGTWGCCAAGGAACAGGGAAATCAGAGAAGCGAGGAAAAAACTGCCAGGGGCTGAAGAAAGTATCTGCCTGAAACCTGTCAGAATGTTTTCTGCAAAATGTTTTCATTCTGACGCAACAGTTTTGGGACAGAAAAAGTTTTATCCAATTTTTCATTACTCCTGTCCTGGCTCCTTCTCCCTGTTCCTCCCAGGTGGAAACCTAGGATCTATTTTCTCTAGCTTGTCTGTCTCTCATCCTTGTTTCTTCTCTACTCCAGGCCTTAAAGTCCAGGCTTGTTATCCTGAATCAGCTAGTCTTAGTTTCTAAACCCCGGGGTTTTGCTCTTTGACTATTCCCAATACAGTGTACCAGGCAATTCAAGCTTTTCTACATCTTGTTTTTTGACTTTTTTTTTTTTCTCCACAAGGGCCCATAGCCCCATTTTTTGGGTATTATTCACAGCTACTGCTGCTGATTTTTCGACTTCAATCCCTTGTCTTAATTTCTGCCTCTGGTTGGTTCTCATAGCTCTTTACATTGTACCTACYATTACAATTATGTTTGATCTCATCTTATTCCCTCTCTCTGATCTTCTTTTCTTGCATCATCTTCCAGTTCCATTTTTGTTCTATAAATTCTGGTTTTGTTTCATTTAATTTCCCCCAACTCTTTTGGCTGTGTCCATCTCTTTGGCCCTAAATGTTCATGACTCAAATTCAGCATTCAAATCACCCAGCTTCATGCTTTGCCATAGGAACAAATTGACAGTTAAACTTGAAGGGCGCATAAAAACAGATGCACTGAGTCACATTACAGCTCTCTCCAGGCAAATATTTTGTTTCCAAAAGTGTAGAGGGCAGTGTATAAAGCAGAATGTAAGAACAAGGCAATTAAGTAGTGACACTCTCAAAACACCTACAAAGATGTGCAGACCATTGGCTTACTGACTCACAGGCTAAGTTTGTATCTAACAGAATTTGATGTCTTTTGTCCATAGATTTCTATCATTTTCTCCAGTTACTTTTTCTGTGAAAGTATTTAGCATTTGCAATATATGAAGGCAACACGTTCTACAGCTCAAACTCCAGTGAAGCAGAAACACTTTGTTATAAACTTGTTTCTTGATACCTTTACAGGATACGTTTGCCTCCCTCATTCTCTTTCTTAGCTCTGTTGTGCAGCATCAGCATATATCACAGAATCATAGAATCGTGGAATATGCTGGGTTTAAAGAYATCAATCAGGATCRTYGAGTCCAACTCCCTGCCCTGTGCAGGACAGCCCCAAGATCCACATAATGTGCCTGAGAGCATTGTCCAAATGCTTCTTGAACTCTGTCAGGCTTGGTGCTRTGACCACTTYCCTGGGGAGGCTGTTCCAGTTTCTTGGATGAAGAAYCTTTCTCTGATATCCAACCTGAACCTCCCCTGRCAGCTTCAGGCCATTCCCTCAAGTTCTGTCAYTGGTGACAACRTGCACAGATCAATGCCTGCCCTTCCTCTTCCCTTCATGAGGGTGCTGAAGAACACAATGAGGTCTSYCCTCAGTCTCCTCTTGYCTTTATATCACAGAGTTCTGGAGGAAATGTTGTCAAGTCTCRGTCTGAGCGTTCCTAYRGAWAAGTCCCTCACTATCYCCCTCSTTAAAATSTGATYGATTGTTTTTTCCATAGGACTCTGTGAATTCTTCTTTACAGGTCTACCCTATATGATTCCCTCTTCAAACCACCACTGGAAGGAAAATTTTTACAGGAGGTCCTAAACTTTGGCAAGACTTTATTGATCATTTTTGAWTTCCCCAGAAAATACCAATTCTTAAATAGCCTTTTTATTGAGTCTATTGAGACAATAAGATGTTAGGACACCTAACACAGGGTGGGTCTTGTTTTGTAAGTGACATCCATTTTTACTTTAATGTTAATGATATAAGCAATAAGCCTGATAGAGGCACTTATATAATCCAGACCAACTTTAGTCACCAAAATGAAGCTGTCTTATTCAGGTTGGTCTGACAGATTTGAGGGTACATTAAGTGGATGCTGATGTTCCCAACAGTTCCTTCGTCTTACTTTTCAGATTGGCATTCAGACACCCCTTGAATTGTCTATTCCTCTTCAGGCTGGAGGATATCTGACTTATACTTGTTATCTCCTAATGTGAAAATTAACGAAGGCAGACAAATTGAATGCAACCTGTCTAAAAAAAAGCAATGTCTGGCCATTTGACCAAATCTGTCCAAGCAACTAAAACACAGGAGATGGACTGTTCCTGAACCAATTCCATGCATCGTTTGATGTGTCACAGACTGACAAAAAGTCACCTCCATTACAAATGTACCAGAGAATAGATGTCTTGGCATAATCAGTAATTCTCAGCGTCTAAGATTATGACTATTGTGTCTAATTATAGATACCACAACTTTTAAAGAAGTTGGAGAACTGGAGAGAATGATAAAATGATTAGGCCCTTAGGCAAAAGGACATATCAAAGAAATTTGGTTAATTTAGCCTGGAAAAGTAGAGAGGGGAGATAAGATAACAGCCTTTCAATGTAACCCTTTTTTTTAAATTGAAAAGAGAGTGGATCAGTTTTACTCTGTACTTGGTAAGGATTCATAAGGATAAGTGGGCTTAATTTAAAAATATGACATATTTAATTTTGATATTGCACTAAACTTCCTAAATACATAGAAAATKATTCTTGGAAGGCATGTATAACTCCCCTCTCTTGGGGATTTTAAGAACAGATCAAGCCTAAAATTTTCAGGCCTGATCTATAAATACCTTTCCTCAATGTAGTGTGGTGGAGTAATCCATCTTTTAATGTCATCTCTAGCCTGATATTTCCGTTATTATATAACTGTGTTACTTTCTTTGTAGTTTTCTCTTTTCAGCAAACAACTGGGGTAGAAGATTGAGTTCAGATTCCGATAGCACAGCACAGACAACATYCAAAATTAGGATTTAATAAAATTCAGAATTACCTGAAGAGAATGCCCAGCAGGACTCAAGCTAAATCTAAAYGTTTCATTGAATGAAGGCTCTCGGTCATGCCGGCATACCCTGGTTTTCTTCTTAATTACTCTCTTTTGGGTAGAGATATTGACAACATACAGCTTCACATACAGGTCTGGGGAAGAATAGTTCAATGAGTTAAATACAGAAGCTTTTAAATAATCATTGTTGTTAATAAGTCCAACAGAGGGGAATTCTTTTTGAAAAAATGATATTTTACAAAGTCGTATTCTGTTCTCATTCATATGGACCCACCCCACTAAATCCAAGGAATTACCATGTGTTTATAATGATATAATTAAAGGAACAAATACATTGATGTCTTTATCTATGTATGCAGATATTATTATGAACACGAGATTTAATTTTTTAAAAGCTTTTTCGCAAAAATATGTTTCTCCTCTTTGATAACCTAGGGATTTATAATTTTTACTAAAACTAAAAATGGATTAATTTTTAAGAATAAAAAAGGAAATTAAAAAGAGGATTAACTTCTGAGAGTTAATTTGCTTCTACAAAATGTTTTTTCTTTCATTAAAGTTGCTTATAGGAGAAAGGAAGCACTTCAAAAAGAATCCTGTAGAATATGTCATCCTGGCTAAGAAGAAATTTTCTTTTCCATTTTAGTGATGATTTTAAATGACTTAAGATACAACCACTAAATATTTTCAAAGTATCATGAAACTGTTTTATTTTTGATACCTGGAAGATGATCTGGAGATTTAAATTTGTATGTGATATTCCTGCACTGAAGGATTTCTACTATCAGCTGCTCTCCATCTGTCTTCATTTCCTTCTTTAATGCAATCTTGATTTCACCCATAACCTGTGTTTTACCTGGAAAAGC
>NW_026623710.1:132757-156610 GCF_030028575.1 Malurus melanocephalus
ATGTATAGCTTGGATGAGCAAGTGTAGGTACATGCAGTACTCTTGTATAACTACATTATACGCTTCAGAATGTGTTTGCCTCAGTGGAGCCTTTTCCCCAAGAATAGAAATTTCTCTAGGAGTCATTACAAATCACATAATGGTCACTGCAATTCACCTTTTCAGAAACATTTGCTACAAGATTCTGAAGTTTTGTTTAAAAGAAAATTAAGAAAAGAAAAAAGAGAACGTTCAGTAGAGTGTTAAAAGTAAGATATTCAAAGGCAATGAAGTAAGGCTGGTGAAGTCAGCATTTCRTGTCACCTTCCTACATACATGGAGCAATATCATTCACGCAATTTAAAGTGCTTACAGTGACCTTTAAAAGTAAAGGTAATTTCCCTACTTTTGTGGGTAGAAACACAGGCCCATTATTTCTAAATTTTATGGATTTCTCTCTAAACCAGCACAGAGACGGAGAGAAGGCACAGAAGGAAATACAGACAAAGTTATTCTGCCTTTCCTCTGCCTGTCCACCCACAAGGCTTTACAGAAGCCAGGCAGGGCTACATCTTCTAAATGCATGTGGTGGTGGGAGCAGAGCTGCATCCTCAGCTCAGTTCTCTCAGTACTAACATCATGTCACAGTGGGGGTTGTGCTTCTGTATCTATTGTCCTGCTACTGAAAATATTATTTCACCTTCCTCTCCTCTTTAGACATTAGTTCAAAAGAAGCCATACCACAMAGCCCCTGGGATTCTTTATTATCTAGTTTCTGGTGCATCAGGMTGGAGCCTTTAACTCATTACTGGAAATTCTAGAAGTCTGTGCCAAGATGAAGCAATTCTTCAGAAAGTAAACAATTATAATGCATCTGGAGAAGGTTCTTAATTAAAGAATATTGGGTTGCCAAGTGGCATGAAGAGATTATTTCTTGTACCACAAATTATAACCAAATTTGAATAACCCTCTCTAAAAATGACAGCTTCTGTTTCACAGATACCAATTCTACTTTTTTCTTGTTTTTCTACTTAAAGTAGTGATTTTGGGAACCACTGAAAAAAAAATGTAATAACAAATAACCACAGCTATAACCTGGGCCCCCAATCGTTCTCACAAACTGGAGCTGTGATTTAACTTTGTTAAAGTCCATAATAAATTTGTAATTCAGCTTCAGCTGGGTCAGCATTTCACCTATTGTTTGTAAGGTGGAAGAGGATCTGTTACGAGGTAACAGATTCTTCTACAATATTTAATCATCACAAACCAATTACTGTAGGTCTGATTATGAAATAATAGCAGCTTTCTCTCAGCTATAGAGTTTTGCAAAGTCAATGAATCCTTTATCTTGTGATGGCAGCAGAAAAGATCGTTGGTAACTGGGATCAAAGAAGGAATGACCAGCAATGTCTTTGTTGTTATTCACTAGTCTGTTATAATGCCCTTTTTCTGGAATGCGTTGAGTTCCTATTGGGCCTATCTCGGTTAAACTGTGGATTTTTAATGACTTGAAGGAGATAAAAGACAACATTAAAATGCCTCTTTTTCTCTGTAGATAAAATTGTCAAACCACAGATAACACACCTGTAAGTTGTTGTTTAAAACTGAATTGGTGATCAACATTGTTTCTTGCACTGACTCCAATCCTTGATCACGAAAAAAGCCCAGCRTGGACAGTTGTAGGACAAATCTAATATTAGTTTCAGGCAATCTTTAGTAAATCACAGGTTTTTTTTCTGGAAAATGTACTTGGTTTATTTTCTTTATTCCCTCTCTGTCCTATTTGCCTTAGTTGTTAGGACCGCCTCTTGATTGCTTTAGTACCTCCATTTTCTCTTAGTTGTGCRTTAAACTTAAGGTGGTTGGGATGCCCTTTTGATGGTGTGAACCAGAAAACAAGGATAAATGCTTCCAGTAGATTATGACTGAATATTCCAATGCCATTTCTCATCATCTGGAAATTTTCCATGGACTGTTCTATACCCCCGGATACTCTTTAGGACAAACAATCCTGCTTCACTGTTTAAGCCTCATGGGGAAAACAATGATCTACAGCTGCAAACACTTGAAGCACGATAACTTTCTTTTGAGCATGTGTGAACAAGCCTTAACACCAGCCTTATGAAACATTGCCCTAAAATAAATCACCACTACAGAACCACCAGAATTGTGTAGACACAGAAGAGATTCCTGTTCCTTCTGTTGCTCAACTTTCCCCCCTTTCTCATATATGTTCATGATACTGTACATATCACCTTTGATGGGTGTGCAAGAATAGAGCCTTGTTTTGTGGAGTTGATTCTTTAAATGAAAATTAGAGATAGAGTGATGAAGAGAATGTTTAATAGTGAACCATCTAAGAGCTGGTGAGAGTTCACAGTGAGCTGAGCTTGACATGAATGTCCCTTGCTGTGACAGAAATCAATTTCCTCAGGGTGTCATGGAATTGGATAACCCCAAGGGTTGTATTGGTAGGAAAAAGTAAAAATACAGCACCCATTCACAACTTTCTCCATTCTCATATAAGTTTAGAAAATATCAGTCATAAATTGCAACTTGTTGCGGGTATCTTGGTACATTGGATGATGATAAATACTTGGGAAAAAAACCTGGAAAAAGCAATATTACACGGTTTTTTTTGGAAAGTACTAATATGGTTTTCCAAGGAAGTGAAAAATAATTTTTAACTTGAGTAGTAACATTTTCCTCAATAAAATTATTTTCAGATGAAAGAGGTGCAAAACAGGATTACCACAGTGGCAAGGAACCATATAGTAAAGCACTAAAAAAATACTGTCTAATTTAGCTTAGGAAACAAGGAGTGGAAAAAAGACGTGCTACAACCATATGCTAGAGTAAAAATTGAAAAGGATAAGATATTTAAGCTGAAGTAGTGTGATATTTTACCTGTTTTATATATAAAAACTTCATGCAACACAGGAGGCCCACAGTCACTCACWGCATCATTTCACTTTTGCAACATGTCTGCTGTAGGCAACCAATTCTTAAATATATCTATATCTACATCTATATAATCTATATCTATATCTATAATATATACATATGATTAAATACATAATTTTTTTTTTTAAATGACTGCACACCTCTTTTTAGGAGACCATATTTATCAATAATTCCTTAACAATTAAAAGTTATTAAGTAATTTGCTGCAAGGTATTTATTTGAGAAATCAAGGAGTTTAAATTTGCTATGGTGATGGCAACACCAAAGCTGTTGTTCTTGTGGAGCTGCCACATACTGCATTGTGAAAGGTTAATTAGTTTTGCTATTAGTTTTAATTGACTGTTGCTGTAAATCACAGGATGTGTCATCTGCACTGGTGTTGTCAGTTCCGGAGATTGATAAGTATGGATTGTGCTCCCATTCATTTTTAATCAAATGCCTGCTGTCAAACAGAATTACCCAAGACAGAAGTAGGTGCTTGCTTCCCATCACTCCATGTTATCAAGGCTAATTCAGTAATATGTTAAATGAGCAAGTAAATCTCACTGGAGAATGGCAAGAATTTTAGTAAGTTCAATTGTCTAAATGTAAAATTCTGAGATAATTTGCACTTGTATCTTAGAGTAAGTTGTATTTCTTTCCAAGGTTGACTATGTCTTTTCACATAGATTATGAGTAGGTTAAACTTAGAAATTTAAATATGAGATGCCTAAATGCTGCTACTTGGTAAACATCATACTTGAGTAATTTCCTGAATAGATGCCAGATGGCCAGAAAACAGAGTCAGGGAAATACATAAACTGACATTTTGTTTCATGATTGTGTATAAATCGGTATGGGCTCCTTCTGTTCCAGAAAAGTGACTGGGGGGGGTGATACAGTAGTGGAAATAAACATAAAACACAAGGAAAAAATATTAACAAGTATTTCCCAGCATTTTTGTTTCCAAAGGAAGTTTGCAGATGAAAATATCGTTCACAAAATAGGCAGGAAATACTCTTCAGGGGCTTCAGGAATCAGATACTTTATGGTGAAAATTTTAAATCAGAGGAAGGTCCTTATAAAGAGCTTCTGAAAAGATGCAAAATTTCTTTARGTCTTTATCTGTTCTGACGCACTGAGATTACATTAATGTACTTCTGAGAGCTTTGTACAATGTTTATTGATAGAATAAARGATATTTTAAAATGTGCTTTAGTACTGTTTATCTCATAGGTATCTAATCACTTGCATAGTTATATCTAATTTGGTGTAGTGAGAACTACCCTCAATCAACTCTAAAACTGCTATGTAGCTGTATTTCTTAAATAAGCAAAATCTTGCATTCAGCTATATTATGGTATGTTTGTAATATTCAGAGAGTTAGTACATACAATAGCATGTCATAAAATCTAACRAATCTGAGAATCCAATCCAAGTTTTGATAACTTGATTCAAAAAAAGGAAAAGAAATTACAGCTTTAAAATATGGGGCATGATGAAAGAGAACACAAAAACATGGGTTGTGTCGCAACATCCATATTCCTTAGTAGCTTTCTGTGATCTTAGAGATGGATTTAATAATACCTACTTCTCTTAGAGTTGTTTGGATTTAGTAACTGGGATTGGGTTTCCTGTGAAGAGAGAGACTTTGATAGTATAAACATAGAGAGGATTTTGGTGTGTGATCCCAGGAGAAAACACAGAATCTTAGGAAAGGTGATGAGAACTGTCTTGCCACTGTCAAGAATATCTCCRCAGTAACCCATGAAGCTCGTGCAGRCATAATTTTCTGACTAACACAGTGCTGTTATAGCAAAAAATATGGTTTTGCTGGATTCCTTTAATGCTATTTTAAGAACCAGAAATTCATCCTCCAGGAAAACAAGATAACATGATCTTATTGGAATAAATAATTCAGGATTACTCCAAATAGCAGTGCATATATATAGCATATATATTTCAGTACTGGAGCTAAACAACTCCAACTGAAGGTAAAGCAAAAGCATCCAGTCTAATTTTAAAAGTATATATATCAAGAACTTAAAATACCAGCCAAAACCTTCCAATCTTTTTTTTTTAAGCAAACCTTTCTCTCCTTTTGTTTTGTTGGGTTTTTTTGGTTGTTTTTTTTTTTTTTTTTTTTTTTTTTTTTTTTTTTTTTTTTTTTTTTTTTTAACCATCACACAAGTTACTTGCAGCACCAGCTGTTTATTCATAATGTCTTTCATCCTCTTTTTGGGGCAAGAGTTACTGGCAAAGCTGCTGTAAAACAATGATGAATAACTGTTATAAACAATGCTTCCCAACATTTACTGACTCCAACCTTTTCTGTCCATTCAATTTTTCTTTTTTTTTAATTACAACCTTCATTTTGTCTTTTACCTTTTGCACACATATTTTTCTCCATTAAAATTGCCACAGTTTTCTCTTGTAGACTGGTTTTATATTCATTTTTTCCACAGTAAGAAATCAGATATCTAATACAGTTTTAACTACTAGTTCCTTCTGTCTCACAGTGATATTGGGTTTATTACCATGGGTCTCTCTAAATAAATATGAGGTTGCATGCAGACATGTTCTGAAATTTGTTGCTCCTCTTGTAACTGGATACTCACTTTACTCCACACACTGCGATTGACTGCTCAAGGGACAAACTGAAACTCAGAGAAAGGTTGTATACTAGTGCAGAAATTTAGCCTGTATGCCCCAAACCCTTATTTTGAGATGAAACACAACTGTTGTACAAAGTATATTTTGAAAACAGAGAAAGTCTTTTTTGCCTGTTGAAATTTCAAGGAGTGGAATATTTCCCCCCCCAAAAAATATAAACTCTGTTCCACTTATTGGCCATTCTGAGTGTGCTTCCCTTTCAGAGATTTTATWCATATTTTTGACAGAAAAACACAAAAAAAACCCCTCAGAAATGAACCAAACCAAAACTCAATTCTGACTATATATTGATACCATATGTAAAAAATCTTGATCTGAGGTAATATGGTGTGTGAGAAAATAACACTGATACTTCACAATATGCTCAAATATGAAAAATAAAGACATGTACTTGTACCAATCCAGTTTGAACCAGCTTTATTTCTGCTGTGTGACTTTCTAAAATGTTGTGGGAAAATGTTCATGAGGCAGTGGAAAGTGTATAATAAAGGAATAATGTTAGAGGAGGAAAAGTTCCACAAGTATCAGAAGCTGCCCAAGCCAGTGATTTCAAGGACAGTATAGGGGATCAGAAGTATCTCCAGAAAGACTTTTTTTTTCCCAATATTCCAATATTGTAGCGAGACTTGTCCCTGTACCATAGAGATATTTGGAAYAAATGAAGGGAAAATCATGAGACCTGCAAATATCAAATTTAGGTGATCAGAGATTACTACACAGATTGCTTTTACAATGTACACAGAATACATTTGTGCCTTTGACAGAAGGTAGAKATAGAAAGAAAATGAGGTGAGGGAGGTCAGAATATTTACCCAACAACTCATAGTACATTCTACTAGATTATCTTTTATTTATACCTTCTACTTCTGTGTAAGGGAATTCTTATGTTCCAAACTGATTATTCCATAAACATACTGTCTGCAATTCCTTCAAATACCAGATTTCCCTAAACTTCAGCTCTGATGTAGAATTAAAAACTAGTGACAGGGTTAATCTTAAAGAAGTGTTTATGTCTAATGCAAACTCCCTAAATTCTGTAGACAATAGGAATAACACTTTAACCTTTTATTTTTTTGGATGGATAAATGCATTTGGAGGTACCTACACTTTAACCTTTTATTTTTTGGATAGATAAGTGCCTGTCTCTTTTTCAGTGATAATTGAGAGGCAAGTTAAAGGCTTTCATTTAGAAAACAGATTTTTAAACAGTGAAACTAGCTTAGAAGTATCAAAATTAAAATTTACAGCTCCATATTTTTTTCCATAACGTTAGTGAGAGAAAATTATGGTAGAAATTATTCTTGTGATTTTAATTGAACTTCAAAGATAGGTGCGGAGTCGATCTGAAAGGGGAACTATACAGTCTCAGAAGGCAAAGCTCTCTTCAATCACCTTTGTTCCTTTTCATCCTCACCATTAATCACTGCCCAAATCCAAATGTATATTCATAGTCTTCACAATTTTAGCATCTTACATAATGAGACATATCAGACGCTGCAGATTCAGCTGCATAAAAGATGGCTTGCCACAGCACATCTGAAATTTTGATGATGAAAGGCACACTTTGCCCTGGCTTTTTGTATAAACAGAAGTTCATACAGGGAGAAGAAGAAAACTAATGTTATACATACAGAGCAACCTGAACCTTGATTATTTAAGCTTATTCTACTGCAGCTTTACCAAGGTGAAAATGTGTTGTTCAAGGAATAAAAAATTTGCTAACTGCCTGTAAAAGTCTGAATTTGACATAATCAGAGTTCAGCTCAATGCTACAATAATCTTTGTTAATGGAGCATAAGTATTTTGTTAAAGTAGGACAACTGAGTCAGCACTCTTTTTCCACACCAATATGAGAACAGAATATAGGTCTCACCTATACAATTAGTTATACAAAAAGAGGGAGGAGGATTTTGCTAGGTCTACTTAGGTTCTCATTTAAAAGAAGACAGATTTTAAGCTACTTTCCCTCTCTTGTGGTAGACATTTTTTAATCTTTTTTTTAGTTTTGATATGCAAGTTTTTAAGAGTTTGACAATATAGTCTGAAATTAAAAAATCCCTTCTGAGCCAGCCTTCACTTTCTATGTCAAAATAATGAAAACTTTTACACCTTCTTACTCTGAATATACTTATAATGATGTGACTATCACAACAGATTTATTTGTTCTTTGTGTCTACTTGATTTTGAAAAATTAGACATTCTGGATTTAAACACTTGAAATCCTAGAAAATGGATTAAAGTCTATTTGGCTTATGTTACAATATAATGAAAGTATAATGGAAATAATATCAACACTTTAAGGGCAGAAAAATTACACTCATGGATGGTAGCAAGAGATAATAGGAAATGTCCTCATAACAAAGAGGATCAAGTAATTATAAATAGAATTCAGAAGTCTTACGTAGCACAATATCACAAGGGTAAAAACTAGATTGCCAAGTAGATTTTGCATTTATTGTATTTACTTTTTAGAATCTAAAGAGASAAAAATAATTTAAAGGGAATATTTTGTACTTGGAATGTAAACAAACATTCACMAACCTAAATTAAAATACACAGAGGGCTTAAAAAATGTTGTAAGAACAATATATTCCCTAAAAACAACAGMTAAAAATGAAAGCAATGAAACAAAGTACTTGTAGGTTACACTTCCAAAAAGTAGCTTTCTGTTAGGCAACCTGCTGACCACTCAGAAGTGAGCAGAGTGATATGATAACAAAATTTATTAATATAATATCTGCCGAACTTGTGGGTCAAGTAGAAACAAAACCAGTTAAATTGCATTTAAAAGTAAACCCAAGAACATGTTTCATAACAGGAACACCTAGGAACTTCCCCATTTTCTTTGGCAGAGGGCTGTTTAARTACTGATTTTCATTCCTTGTAGTGTTTTGGACATATGGTCTAGTGAAAGCAAAAGAAAAAAAATAAACTTCAAAGGTAGATGGATAAAACTAGATGTAGGTCTTTAGAGAATTTATATCATTAGAAAGATAAATAGAAAAGCAGTTCAAGGCTAAGATTCTAACTTCAGGAGTAGATGTTACTACACCTCTAATACAGGCTTAGYTTTACTAGACAGGCTAAAGTTTTTAAAAGTGATATTCAAACAGAAAAAAATACCACAATTTTCTGACTTAACAGTGGAAATGATAGCATATTTTGGTATTTTCCCTTTGTCAAAAAGCTGTCCTGTAACAAGGATGTTCACACAGTGAATAGGACTTGGTGTAAGAAGCACATATGATGTGGCTTCRTTTGGAGAGTGACTCATCGAACATTTACTGCACAGACAATAAGCACTGAGCCTGCACTGTTAGTGCAGTGGAACAAGCTGTTTCATTTCACAGCTTGGCCAAGTCATTTATAGCCCACAAAAAAATTACTTAACACATGGTGGCATATGCAACTCTATAAGGCTTTCTTTGAGAAGGAGGTGGAAGATGGCATTTGTATACACAAATACATCCATACACATAGCCCAGCTAACACAATATGTTAGCACTCTTTTGTGCTATAAACCCAGTAGGCACGCTGTCATGATAGCTGGAGATGAAAATTTTTGGTAAGATCRCGCCTATTCACTCCTCACATCATGATTTCCAGATTCCCCCTCAGATTTACACTGCAGCTCTGAGGCACTTTCAGTGAAATATGCTTAAAGTCTTGCTCATCCCTCCCTGGAGCTACACACTGGAGAGCACAGCCGTGTGTGCTGCACAGCTTGGGTACCAGAGCTAAAGCTTCTGCACTGACTGTTCATGTGGAAGACAGGTATGCTCTTATATTCATGGATTTTCTTTTGTGTTYTTAAGTTACCTGGTGCAGTGGTAACAGCCCACTGTTGGGATGCTATTTGTCTCTCATTAAATAAGAATGATTACTGAAATTATTGTTGCTAATAGGACTACTAAGTATAAGAGAATGAGGCATTGCCTATTTGTGTGACAGTAAAAGCTGCAATAATTCTAATAAAGCTCATTGTGAGTAATGTAMAAAACAAAATCAAATCTGTCTTCCAGGACCATCAGAGTATTTGGGGGCTGGCTGTAGAGAACCCAGGAAATTTTAGCAAAAAAATGAATTCTTGTAATCACACTGGAATTCAACTACCAGCATAATCTTTCCAACAGAGCAATGGAGGATGATATTTTCCATTAATCAGGATAAATATGGAATCAGCTCAGTCAAAACTAAAAGAACTTCTTAATCCAAATTTTGTTCAGGAGGGATGAACAGAAATGYTCTGCAGAGTATTCCACAGTATTATGCACAATTCAGAATTTTACAGTCCATGGAGGACTGGTGCCTGAAAGTATCTTAAAATAATGTGGACATGGTTCCTAAAGTTACCAGTCTGGAGAAATATCAATTTACCTTTCAGCTCCTGCCCAGAGTCATCTGTTAAATGCCTTAAATGCCTTTCTTTTTTTTTTTTTTTTTTTTTTTTTTTTTTTTTTTTTTTTTTTTTTTAATCTTCCACCAGAAATCTTTATAGACTAATGTACCTGCTTTTCATTGGAAAGAATACTTTGCATTTTCCCTCTCATTCAGCTCTCAGCTGTGCCATTATTCTTTATTTCATGCAATGTTGATTCCCTCAAGCTGCTCTAACAGACATATCCTAAAGTTGGTATTTCATTGCACTGTTGAACTGATGTGCATGGCTAAACTCCACAGAGATGTGTTTGAATAAAAAATGTTATATAAGRGCTTAGAGCAGAAAAAAAATTACAGGGACAGTAGAGCACTTATGTAAATCCACTCAGAGTTGTGATGAAGACTGAAATGATGGAAAGAAAAAAAAGAAAGGGAAAATGTGTTCCTATTTACAGTGTTCATGAACTGGTAAGAAACCAGTTAAGTAAATGGAATTATATGTAAAGCAAAAAAACAACGACAAAGATCAAATTTATAAGTCCATGTTCCAAGTAGACAAAATGATGCTGCAGAAGAGGTCACAATCTCTTGTAGGGGTGAAAATGCCAACAATGTTTCTGAGATTGTGAACATTCATGGGGAATGGGAGAGAAGGTAGAAGTCCTGTCACAAAAAAAAAAAAAAAGGAGCTGGAAATTATGGATTTTAGTAAAACAGAAAAAACTAATATTGAGTAACAGGAGAATATGACAGAAGGTAGCAGACATGCAAGGGGAAAATGATTTGTAGTTCAAGACTGAAATTTTTCAGTATGAGCACCTAAAATATTTATTCAGGACTTTTAAGGGAAAAAGAAAAGTCAGAATACTGATTCTTCTCAGATGCTGGAACCTCTCTCTGGTGCCACAGAGAAAAGAGATGCTCTATTCCCTGTTTTGGAATCTGAGAGTATCCCAAGTAAGGGGTTTTGAGGCCATAATTCCTTGGCCTTCACCTAGATTTAACATAAATTCTTCACTCAACTGGAAAACTTTTTTTAATGAAACTTTTCTCACAATGATGTGCACCAGAAAAGGTGAATAATAAAACACACATATGTCGGTGTTTTAATCTGTCTGGCTAAGAARTTCCCCCTACATTATCTGAAGTCACTGAAACATATACCATCTATCTGTAGATAGAAAGAAACCCAACTATTTTGTACCTACTTTAAAATCCATTTCTGCTTCTGGGCAGTATGCATGCAATAGAACTTGTATAATTAGCTGAATCCTTTCARTAATGAATACAAAGGGGTATTTCATAGTGAGCTTATGCTCTGACATCTCCTGCAGATTTACTTTCTGGCAACTGAAAAAGTTGAGTCTCTTGTTTTGAGAGTTAATGCTTCATAGACATTACTCACTGAAGCCAACACTCATGATTTTTTCAAGAATTTCTGAGATTTAGTACAGCTCTTTTGAAGATGACTGTTGAAGTCTGGCTCATAATTTACATTTAAAAATTAAAGCTGTGCATATGGGAATTRAAAGTAGGGTTTTGCAAGACCTCACAAACTGAAAGTGCAACATAGATTCTTTGCATAATGTGATTTAAAAYTTTTCTGGTGGGTTTTGAAATGTAAAATACCTGGGACATGGAAAAAACCAAGCTCTTACTGTTGTATGCTCATTATAAATTTGAAATAAAGTATAGCATTGCATTTGTGATCACCATCCATGAATATGATTCCAACATCTGAAGGAATTGCACAGKCTTTTTTTACAATTTCAATCAATTTAGAACAGAAAGTARGAAGGTGGGKTTTTTTTWAAATTAAAAGTGAAGAGASTTTTTAAGAAACCAGAACATATATTCTCCTGGATTTGGAACTYATTCAGAAATATTTTCATGCTGTAAGACAGAAGATTGAATAAAACTCTCATATACAGATTTATTAAACCTTCAATTCAGGTTTACATGAACTGAAGAAAGATGCCTTCCCCKGAACAGTCACCACAAAAGGAGTCTTGATGATTTAAAAAGCATTTAAAAATTCTCCAGTAATGATGCAACTATTGAATATCTGCTAGAAATTGGCTCAACACCAAGAAAATGCACTGTTCCTTAGGATAATGTCCATGAAGAACGACTTGCCAAGCCGGTGCCAGGCCGTGGTTAGGTACCAAGCCTGGTGAGATACTCAGCACCACCAGAGAGAACCTTGTGAAGAACAATAAAGTGCCACATCAAACTCCTCTTTCCTCATCTCATAGAAGAGCTAGTGTCAAGTTACAACTAAAATGTTATTCATGGGCGAACCTTATGCCCAACGTACGTGTTTCTGCACCTGTCAGGAGAAACAGTCTGTATATTTTCTCACAGAATGTAAGTCTCTTAATTCTAGGTCAGAAAAAAAAATAACAACTGTAGAAAATCTCAGCAATAATTTCAACTGATTAAAGGATATGCAAAMTATTAAATGATTGAGGACTCAGGGAAAAAAAAGGATTTGAGGATTAGTCAGTAGTTCTCATTTGCATTTGACATTTTTTATTGACTTGAGCAGCATTTTACTGAGCTCCCAATGAAAGTAATAAATCACTGAGTTCATAAGCATAAAAATAAAGGCAGAAATATTTAAATATGGAAGTGTTGAGGTAGAGATATAGATTAGCTCTGGAACATTAACCAAGTCACTAAAGATCAATTCAGATTATGATCCACTGCTGGAAGGAAATGTTTACCTAAAATCTATGAGCCAACTTTCTCAAATTCAAATTACAATATCTGAAATCATCATATAAAATTGACCTGTGTTTTCTTCCCTGAGAGCAGGATMAAGTTGTCTACCTGATTTGGAAAATATGACATATTCATACCCATGTGAATTTTAATGGACTTAGTGACTGGTGATAGTGATAATGATTTCTGTCTAGCGATTATCATTGTGAAATACAGGGTTTCATGGCCAAAGAGGCTGAAGACCATGTTTTAATTTTGAAGTTATTTCAGCACAATTTTACACCCTCCTGACCACATGAACTGTAAGAGTCCCTTTCATGAGGTTTCAAAGGCAAAACTTTGGGGATCCACTGCTTAACTGCAAGTCTCTGAGTGCTGCTATATTCATATTCCACTCAGAGTGGAAGTCACAAAGTCTCTCTATTTGCAGCTCTTCCAGTCAAATTTATTCATTTTACTGTCTTCACATCTGAAATTTGAGTGTATCTGTGCATCATAACTCATCATAACACCGATTTAACTTCTCTGAATATTTTCATTCCTCCTCCCCAAAACAGTTTAGCTGCAGGAAAGAATGCAGACTTTTAAATCCATGACTGACCAAGGAAGCTCTCTACATTAAATAGAATTTAGCMTGAGGTGTATCCATCATGCTGTCARTTAATAGTAAAAATTTCCAKGGAAACAATCAAAATTTCTTTCTCAGACCTTCTGTGATAAATACTTTCAGCAGCTTGCACTGTTTTTTATTGTAGAATGTTGGTTTCTTTCCCTTAATGATAATAATGCTGATAATAACAATAATAATAATGCTAGTGATAATTAGCAAACCCCTAAAATTTAGCAAACTCCTAAAAYTTAGAAAGGATRGTACCWTTATTTTCAGTTAAGAAGGAACTRAGGCTTAACTAGCATAAAAAGCTAWCATTACCCAAGACAGCAACAAAAMTCATMATKTATCCTTTTTTCTTTTTAAATTCTGAGTTGTCCAGGATAGAATACAGTACTATTGTTGCATCTATTTCTTTGAGTGGTCTGTTATTTGCACAAAAAAAATATAAGTAAATATAAGCAATTCTAATCAGAAGGGTCAGGCAACTACAGTTAAAGACAGTAATTGAAACTAAATGTATATTGGCAATCTTCATTACTTTTCTAAACTATCTCAGAGAAGCGTAAGACAACAAAACAAGGAGTTTTCAAGCTTCATGCTGAATTTCCTTCCTTTTTCCRTGTGACATATAAGCTGCAGCAAAGAAGCATTTTTTTTTTCATCAAGAATGCTTCAAGAAACATAAGGCAAGTCTGCTTCCCCTCTGAGCAGTGTACTTTCTGATTTTGAAAGCTGTTTGTTATGCTTTGAAAACAGGCACTGGTAAAGGCAGAATTAACTCCTCTTCTGGCAAAAGACAAAACTGGTGCAACTAGCATTGTCAAAAAAAAAAAAAAAAAAAAAAAAAAAAAAAAAAAAAAAACAAAAACAAACAAACAAACAAAAAAACCAAAAAAAACCCAAAAACCCCACAAACCTTAGTTTGGGGTTTTTTTTCCTGTTATTTAACAGTGTTTGTTTCTTTGCTTGTTTTTTTTAAATAACCTCCTATTTCCAAAGTCTGTGATCAGATATTCCAGGTCTTGTAGTCATTAGAGAAAAAAAAAAAAAAATATATATATATATATTGATTGTAGATACTTGCAGCAGGGAACTTCAAGCAACAGAACCTAATTACCTGGGAGGAATTCAACCAGCTCAGTGGTTATGAAAAATATTGTAGAGTGCTTAATAAACAGTGTAAGCAGATTGTTGTTTTAAACTCTTCCTGATTAAATGTTCCCTAAAGAAATTTATACCATCATCTACACCAGTCTAGCTGAAAATGTTGTTACCTGTAACTAATCACTGATTYTTAAAAAGTCACAAACAGGTACTGGAGCTGAAAGAGCTCTCTGCACACTTCTGTTTAGTGCTTCCCACGCAGTGTCCCTGACTTTATCTCTGTATCCATGGATGTTTGTRCAGCTGCCTGCTGAGCTCCTTGGCAGAAAGGATCCCACTCACTGCACTCTCACCCTGTCCCTGCCCCASCCCAGTGGGATTTTGGGTTGGTCACCTAACTTATGTCACCATGAAAGGTGAGATGAGGTTGAGGGAAAGGAAAAATGGCATTTTACAGCAATARTGCTGGATTAAGATGTGCTTTATGAAGCAATTGTTAACTGAGAGGATGATTCACAGAGTGAAGGACTGCTGGAGYTCTCCAGTCCAACCTCACACTCACAGGGTTAACATTAGATGAGGCTGAACAGAGCTTGTTTGTCGAGTTTTGAAAAACTAAGGTTTCTGTGTGTGCTATTTGTTGGGTTGGCTGTTTTGCTTTTTTTTTTTTGTTTTTTATTTTGCCTTTTATTCTGTTGGAATTTCCTTTACTTCAGCTTGTGAATGTTATCTATTTCCTATTTTTACCTGTTGAGCTCTGAGAAGAGTCTGGCTTCATCTTCTTCATACTAACAACCATCCAGTGGAAGGGAATAATCCCTTCYTATCACCTGCTCCCTTCACAGTTAATTTTGCAGTCCAGTATGCAAGTAATAATGATCACAAAGACATTTTCCAAATTAATATTTTTTAAGGAAAAATTGTTGCTTTCATTGTAAAAGTGACTTTCTCAGAAAAAAAAAATCTGATTTGAAGAATGTTTTAACCAAGTCCTTTTGAGCAGAGCAGAGTGGACACTGCACATTTTACCATGAGAGCATGAAAAAAATCTATTGCTTTGTGGGAAAAAGGCATTGTCTCCAATGCCAGGACTTTCAGTATTTTTTAAATTGCTTTGGGCATCAATTGCATATTTTTAGTTTTGCTCATTTTTAAAAGAACTCTAAAGAATATTGAATCTGTTTTGTGGTCCCTGCATTACTCCCCAACTGTTTGAAAACAAAAATCTCTTTTCATAGCAAATCCATTTTGCTGTCAMTGATAAAGAAAAGCTGCCTCAGGAAAAGAGCTTTAAATATGACTATGGTGCTATCAACAAGTTAGCACTTCTGCATGAAAACAAGTCCAGTTCAGTCCAGARATTTGCTGCAGGACAGATAAATCAGTAGTGCTGTACCATGACCTGCAAGCCCAGTTCTTCATTGCTTAGTTTTGCTGGAGGGAGCTGGAGAGCTCAGATGCATCAGATACATCTTTCTGTCTGATCCTGTATTGCTCTATATAAATGGAGGGTTGGATGTGAATCCCAAAGGTTTCTAACACCGGGAATGAGTGCTCATGAAGTGAGCTGGACTCAGCTGAAATGTGGAAGTTTTTTGAAGACACCTTGGCAGGTCTAAGAAGTGAGCGGGTTTGTTTCTGTCTCTTTGGCCCAAGTGTTAGGCTGAAATCAAAGAAGGAATTTAACAGCCTGGGAGCACCTCAGAGTGCAGGGATACTCCAATCCCTTGTTAATTTTTACTGGGAAAATTGAAAGAATTAACTTTATGCTTTTCCTCACTCTTGTTTTGATGGATATAAGCCAAATATCCTTGCTGGCTCCTCAAACCTTCAAGGTCTGTGCTTCCAAACAGGCCAATGGTGTAGAATATTGGAAATATTTTATGCCCTCTGACAAGTTCCAGCATCACTTTTGTCCCTTCTTCTCCACAGTCTCATCTTTATTCCTCTAAGAGCTCCCAGAATTCTTTATCTTCCACCTTCCCAGCTAATGAAGGATCCTTGTMTTCCTTCCATTAACCAACAGTGAATTAARGGTCKAAATACTGATCRGCTTTGAGCTCTGAAGAAATCACTKAAGTATTAGAGAGTGAACTTTCCTGAACTGTTGATGTTATTTCATGCCTGTCCTGAGGCMTAACTCTAAACTTATATGACACTGCAGTTCAAATAAGAGTTAGACTGAACTGTCAGGGATGACAAATATTAGGGACACTGTCTAAAAAAAGGAGGAAGTTACTGATTCTGTATCTTGTGTTTTAACATGATCCACTTGTGTTTTCTGCTGTGATTTTCCCCTGGAGATTATGACAGGTTTTAACTCTGTCTGCTATGACTCTTTCCTTGGTGAGCTGCAGTGAAGCAAACAGGGATGGACCCACTATTTCCACAGAGGCTCAGGATTCAGAGAGGAGCACATCTCGTCTCTTTAGGCACCCAGAGCTTCTTGCCAGGCTTGTCACAGGGCAAGAAGGGAAACTGCTGTCTGATAACATCTTTTGAAGGTGAAAMTCTTTCAGCGAATGCAAGACATCAACTCTTCTGAGAGACAAAACCAATTAAGGCACAATCAGTAACTGTAGATCTACAGAACTCCAAACACAATGAATCAGGAGTGTTTTTGCTTATCTTCTTTCTAATGAGTTGTGTCAATGAACCTGTGAAGGAATTCCACAGCCTCTCTATCATACTATCATGTCTGCACTGTTGCTTTTGTTGGTTTTTTTTGGGTTTTTTTTGTTTTTTTTTTTTATTTTTTTTTTTTTGGTTTTGTTTGGTTGGTTTTTTCTGTGGTTTTTTTCTTTTACTTTTTCTAGTGAGATTTGTTATGTGGAGGGAAGAGAGGAGTAGTGTGGGGTTTTCCTCAAGAAAAATCAAAAGAGAAACCTATTGTATTGCTAAATTCATCACTAATCCTGGCAAAATTCCTTTTGCCTTGTAAAAAAACCAACCAACCAACCAAAACAAGTTAACACAAAACCCCAACCAATCAAACAAACAAACAAATAAGAACAAAAAAAAAGCCCCATTAGACTGGTTCGAAACACTGGATTTGGAGAACTGTAAATATTAAATCATATGAATGCAATTAAAATAGTATTAATACTTGAAATCTAAAGATGCACAAAATTATTAGATTTTTGACCTGCTTCAGTGTTCATCTTTAATTAAATACACTTGGTTCTCTATAACAATTATATGCCCATGATTTCAAAATGGTTATGTTGTGTCTGACTAAACTGTTAACCYCAAACTTCTCCCCTATTCAATTTTTCATGTCCTGATTAGAGCCTTTTCTAACAAACAAAACCAAAAAACCAAATTGACACCATGTTCTGTTTCTTGTTCAAGATAATTATGGAACTTAACACTCCAAATGGTAATTGCACTTAGTGTGGAGCACAGCAGCAGTTTCAGAACTGCAGACCAAATCAAATTAGCATTTTTGTCAAATAAAGTTAAATGTGCCTAAAAGTTACTTCTTGGTGCATACAGACTARCATTTTACAGTGACTGTCACCTAACATCTGTTGGAGATAGACCCTGCTGCTGGGATTCATCTGCCTGAGCATCAGTGTCCTTTTCTGAGGGATTGCTCTTCTATAATGTAGTTTGTCTTATTAGCAAATAGATCTCCAAAACAGGTCAGAGGAATTGTACCTTCAGAATGGTTATTTCATTCCACTGATTATAAATATTTTATCTAAGTGGCTGATYCTCCCATAACTCCCATGATAAAATTTCTCATTGCATTATCTTTTTCAGAGGTGCCAGCTGTAAAAAGATATTGAATTAGATTTTTTGATATAGTAGATGCAACTCTAAGTTTTTAATTAGATAATTAACATAGAAACAGAATGAGACTGAAATAAAACTTTTGCTATTCAAAGAAATGTMCAAACTATTTAAGCAGGTCCTGTTTGCAAAAACTAAAAGATCAGCCCATAATTCTCCTTTTCCTCTATTTAAGGTTAAAAAGGAATTTCCAGTCATCAAATTATTGTAARTGTATTTGATAAAGTAGACCATTAAACTAGTAGGACTTGCGAAAGTCAATTGTAAAACTGAATATTAAGAGGATTTGTTGCCTTTTTATGTCAGAGCCACTATTCAAAACAGGTCTTATCTTTTTTTGCTATCCACTGAAGTCACAAACAGTGATGTTCATTCTCCAGATTATAAAAGCTAATGAAACAAAAGCGGTATTTTGAGTAATGGAGAGCCCATAAACACAGATGAAGCATTTCAYYCAGAACCCATAATATAARCCACCACAACAGGCAGARGTGGCASACAGGAAGGCATTMATTACAGGCCTAAACTGAGGASAAGGTTCAGAATTAACATATTGGRMAAAATTCAACAATTCAAAGTCYGATATATTGGACTRTGATGTGGGAACTTGCAACAAATGCAGAAGGCAACAACAGAAAGATGCCAGCTTGAGGCAAATCTGGGTAACACATCCAGACAAAACATTCCCACCCTGGCAAACTGTGAGAAAGGAAAAAAGTTTTTATACACATGCCAGCCCAAGTTGTGAGAACAGCATCTACATTCTGTAGATACCTTGGACTCGGGCTGTATAAAAGTGGTACCTTAAGAAGAAAACTCCAGGGACCCCCACCTCTGAGAAGACCAGAGTAAGAAGGGAAGGAAGGACGCCACAGGGATCCATGTGGTGGTGACTACACCACTGAATCTCTTTCTCTTTCTGCTCTCCCTCCCCTCCCTACCACACATCTGCTCTTAAATAAAATTTGTACTACTACCAGTTTTGGCCTGTGGTCTCATTTGCACCTTAATTTGGGCAKAAGCATCTCTTAATAATCAGATCCTAACACATGTGTATGCATATATGTTCATCTGTCCAAATATAAAGATATATATATAATTGAAGTAGACTTAATCCCAGCACTCTACCTTATCTCAGCACAAAGTATTTGTTTGTTGAGCCAATCAACCCTAAATACTTGGGCTCAAATTCAAGTTTATGAAGTTAGAGTTATGTAAGTTAATTTCAAATTGTTGATATCTCTTTTGATCTTAGCATGTAGTATTATATGAATTTTCTACTTGAAATTGTTCATAGATCCTACTTCCCTTTCACAATTTAGCTGAAATTAAAAAAAAAAAAAAGTCTACTAGCATCAGTACAGAAACCAACTGGAGGTGCAAAAAAATGTACAAATTGGATATTTCTCTGAGGACAAGACAGGTGATCTGAATTCCAACAAGTTTGCTTTACAAAGGATTTTTTAAATTTATTTGAGCAACTTTCTGAAATATAGKTCTGCTTATCTAGAGAAAATAAAGTGAATCAGCCCAGTGATTACCTGGGGAGTTAAACATCCCTTACAGAGTAGGACAAAAATGCTGCTACTCTAAACAATAGAATAAAAGCTGACAAGTCGTAGCTCAGTTTTGCTCAGAGGGCAGATTTCCCATCTTCAGGAATCATTTGCAGAACTTTAGTTGCTCAGTCATCTAAATGCTTGAAATGCAATCTTTCATTTCTTCACTCTCCAGCACCCACAGGACAGTACAACACAGCACTGGAAAGTTTCTCATTTTGTGATCTCTCTTCTCTCATGTCAATATTAAGTTGCTGAAATTTCAGTGACTTTCATGGAGTACATTCCAGCCTAAACTGTTAAACGTTATTCATTTATCCCACTACATCAATTGGCTGCGTATGTCATCTATGTGTGTCGTGACAACGTRTAAATATTCTATAATTCATATAGTAGTGAACCAATGTTTACTGTGCCATGCAATGAAATGTATTAATTGATTTACAAATTTATTGCAGAACTCAAACAGRAGAATACTGAATTCCAATGGCAGAACTCACTGAAGACAGTCGCTCCTGTCAGAAGCATCATTGGAATTACAAAATGTGCCTGGACAGGTGAGGGGAGAGAGGTGGGTGTTATTTACCTGGACTTCAGTAAGGCTTTTGATGCTTTGGGATATCTCCCGTGATATCCTCACAAAGTCAGGAGGTGAAGGCTGGGTGAGTGAGGTGGATGGAGAATTGGCTGAGCAGTAGATGTTGAGGGTTTTATCAGTGGTACAGAGCGCAGTTGAAGACCTGCAATGAACCCTTCAAGGGGTTTTATTCTGGGTCCAATCATGCTCAACATATTCATGAATGACTTGGATGAAGGGATAGATGCTCCCCAGTGAATTCACTGATGAAACAAAGCTGGGAGGAGAAGTTGATACCCCAGAGTGCTGAGTGCTGTGCAGCCCTTCAGAAGGAACTGGACAGGCTGGAGAGCTGGGCAGAGAAGAATCATGAAATTCAAGGAAAGCAAATGCAGGGTCCTGCCCTGAGGAGGAACTACACAGCTGAGACCTGCTGGAAAGTGGCTCTGCAGAGAAGCACCTGGGGGGGCTGGTGAAGAACAGAAAACTCTCCATGAACTTCTCACATGCCCTTGTTCCAAGAAGACCAATGGAAGAGCATTTCCAACTGGTTGAGGAAGATGATCCTGCCCATCAACTCAGCCCTAGTGATGCCACATATGCTGTGCTGTCTCCAGTTCTGGGCTCCTCAGTACAAGAGAGACATGAAGCTCCTGGACAGATCCATCACARRGCTATGAAAATGATTTCYTCTTATGAGGAAAGGCTGAGAGAGTTGRGCCTATCCAGYTTTGAGAAGAGAGGAGACTTCTCCACTGACTGAGAGGAGAACATCACCARTGTCTATCAGCATCTGAAGGGATGGTGACAAGAGAATGGACCAAGCTCTGCTCCACAGAGCCAAGCAATGGGCAGAAACTCATGCACAGCAAATTCCACCTGAATTTGAGGAAGAACTTCTGGTTTTTGCTGACCAAGCACTGRAACAGATTGCCCAGGAARAGTGTGGASTCTGCCTCACTGGGGATWCTTAAAGGCCRTCAGAGCAGATGGAGGGATAGAATTCACAGTGTGCATTATCTAAAGTTTCCAGACAGAGGAATTGTCTTTTGCATTCAGGCCAATGTCAAAATGAGGCAGAAATCTTGAGGTTCCTCTGCTAAGCACCAAAGGTAACTTGGCACCTTAAACCAAATATTTACACAAGGCTTCAAGCACTTAATTGAGATGAGAACRTATTGGAAATCTCATTTTGTCATGGTAAACTTCACCATAAAGGTCAGATTATTCATTCAAATGATTCATTAAGAAAGTAAGGAAGATGTCAGTTTTATGAATCCCTTCCTAATTTTCATTGGGATTGTGTTAATTAAACATTTAAAACTTAATCAAAAATTTTATTTTCTTTAGGAAATCTGTTCTTATAAATTTTTTAGACCTATTTTATGGAAAAAGTCTGCTATTGTGTAATTTGGATTATTAACATTAACATTAATTGGGATTATTGTGTAATTGGGATTATATAAACATAATCATGTAGAAAAATTAACAAAATGCATCCAAAAAGATCTGATTTATTTGTTTACTTTAATCTATGATCATAACAGACATAGTATCCCTAAGAAAAAACTTCCAGCTCAAAATTRTAGCAGAAATTGGAATAATTATTACTTTTGGTCAATGCTTTAAATATATATCCACCTATTCAGTTGATCCCAGAAAGGGGCAGGGAAAAGAGGATGTGTTGTTTGTGTGTTTGTCCTTTCTCTCAGGATTTGTATCACTTCCTATTATATCCATTTTTCAAGCTGTCTTCAATTTAAAATCTTTAGCCAGTGGCAGAAAATTATACTTGAAACAAATTACTCAGCTTTGTTCAACAAGAAAACTGCAATATTTATTTTGGAATTTGATTCAGAACAACAAACYTGAGGGCAGTAGATGCTGCCAGTAAAGAGAGGACTGATTTGTCATATTATAGTTGGATTGTAGCTGTGATTTCAGAGCGTTTTTTCCCTTATAAAGTAAGAAAGCACATATCCAAAATAATGAGACATTTCTGGAGAGTTTATGCTCTCTTTACGTTTCCTCCTTGATAGATCTATACTTGAATTCAAGAAAGTAGATTCAACAAGACAATTTCAAGAGACTGGAAAAAAAAAAAAAAAAAAAGCAGTGCAGAATTACACATTCATTAGTGGGTTTTGTCTGGAGAATGAGAGATATTAGGAACACTGGCTTTGCCTCACTCATTCTGCTTTTCTGGTTTCTGTTGGAGAACAGTATACTYTGGCATTGTCTCCACTACTGAGGATAAACTGTAAAAATCTATTTCTCATGCTGCAAGATTTCTCCAGGTATCTCCAAATGTTATTTTATGAAGGTAACCTGAAACTCTTCAATATTTAATTTTCTTGCTATAATTTTGTAAATCTGGAGTAGCTATTTTAATCAGTGGAACAACACCTAGGTAAGGTGTGATTGCTAGGAGAGGTGAAGAACATCTCCTAGGTTCTGCTTCCCAAATTCTTTTTCCTTTTTGTTGTGAAAGCTTTTTTTGTGCCCAAAATGTTCGCCAACAGGAAACACCCCCCCCCCCCAAAAAAAAAGAAAAAACCACAACAAAAACCAAAAAACCTCTCATGATAATTTTCTCTTATTCTTTTTCTAATATTGCTCAAATTCCTTTCTTTGGAAATGGCAGCTTTCATGTACAAATTTATCATGAGCCTTAAAACCTATTGTTACACTGATACTTTCTGAATCATAACAATCTGTATTACAGTTTTATAGGAATTTAGATAACTTTGCTTTATGGATGTGTTTGAAAAGGATGCACTGAGTAGGAAGGAAGATACTCAGAGTAGATATTGTATAGACTTCATTTTTCAAACACAAAAATACTGAGGAAAATATGTCTCTGTAAAGTCAGAGACTTTCCATCCCACTTTAAAATATAAACAAAACACAAAATAGTCTTAAAACCGACATATAAACAATGAGATAAGGTGTATTTTTTGCTAGTCTCTCAAATGTCCATAGACAAGATGGAGACACTCCCTTTTCTCTCCTTTACTTGCTAAGAAAGAACTCTTCAGATGATCAGAGTAGTTGGAAGGGCACAGCTTAGAGAAAAGGCAAATAATTGCATTCAGATCAGTGAGAATCCAATTCTTTCAAGAATATAACACAGTGTTGAATGAATATGAATGTGTTTCTAAAAAGCTAAATCATCAGCCAGGCAATCCGAAGATGGGTGAATAATTCTGTAGATGTTGGATGACCAGTGTGAGGAATAAGCAAGAATCCATAGCACACTCAGCAGGCATTGATGCAATTTACCTATGGGACTAGTAAATCGCCCAAACTAATTATTGTAGGCACTATGTTATCAGGCTTCTAAAAAGAATGTGGACTTCTAGGTACTACARCAGTATGAAACATGAAAATGTTTCRGAWGTTTGACCCAGCTGATCTCCAGAAGATTTGTGCATTTTCCAAAATTCAGTCATGAAATATAAATTCAGTGTAAATTCAGTTGTGCTAAGTTGTCATCACATCACAAT
>NW_026623710.1:156644-194509 GCF_030028575.1 Malurus melanocephalus
AAAATATGACAAAAAGAAAGGGTACCAAAGGGTGTTTCAGAAAATCAAAACTTCTGCAATGGATGGTATTAACACACGTGCAAACCCARGACCATCTGGTAGCACTAATCACATCCTATATGATCCACCTAAACATTAGATAAGGAAGYTAAAATAAATGCTTTGAATTTTCATTATAATCTTTTGGCTCTTAACAGGTAGCTGAGAAGGACTGGCACTTCAGGTAGCTGACAGTGAAGGAAAAGCTAAATTCAACCTTGGAAGAATCAAGTTTATRCCTATTTACATGTGGGCCATTTAAGATTTTTTAAAGAAATTGAAGTACCTGATCTGGAATGTCAGATGTGATCAAGAATCTGGGATATCGTAACTTTCTGGAGCAGCAACCGGATTGAGGCAGAAAAATAGAGTATTTAAAACAGCACTTATATTTGAAGACCCTAAATCCCTTTGCAGATGAGGATAAATAAACTGCATCATCTTCTACACACACAGTACATTACTCTGAGCCACTAGAATTGTCTATTCTCCTGTCCACTTAATTCCTTCCCAGTCATATCCTAGCAATGTCAGAATAACTAATGCACAAAAGGAAAGGCCAACATATAATAGCCTAAAGTAATTACAAATGCCTAAACATTTAAATATTCCTAATGAGAAATGCAACACTGAAGATTTCCCTTAACAGAAAAAAAAACCCAAAACCATTATTCACATACTGCTACAGTGCAAAACACATTTTGGTAGAGCTGCAAGCCTGTAGGACTCCTACTATAGGATACAATAATGAACATGGGACATCATGGAAAGCATATTAATCTGAAAATGAAGTGAGGACAAAGCACAAGGTTGTAGTTACAGATATGAAAGCAGACTCTCCACCATGAAACTTGCATGTATCCAGGCATTATCATCATAGGAAAGATTTATATTAATTCTAATGCACTGATTTTTAAAACCTTCTGTCTTGGAACACAATATACATACCAATAATTTTGAGGACTCTCACATGCCAAAATAAAGATCAGCTGAAGTTTAATTTTAACGTGCCATGTGATCCTGCCTGGAAATGCTCTAGATTTGTCTGTGTTTAAACAGCATTCCAGTTTGAGTATTGGTCCATAAATGGTGTTATATACCAGGACACGTGATGGCAAAATCTCTTTTCTGAATCCTAGCACAACACTTCAATTTCTAAGTTATAAATAAAATTTAAAAAGAGTCTTAAATGTTAGACATTAAGGAGCTAAAAATGACTGCTAAGTATAGAAATGGGTTATGACAGTCTTGAGTTTTGTTTTTTTTTTTTTAACGTTTTAAATAAATGCAGCAAAAGTGGAGTTCTAATACAGAGCTCTTCCATAGGAAACTCTGTGTTATCATTTGTAGGCAACTTAGAATAATCTATTTATAGGAATTGCTTGATAAAAATATGCAACATTTTTGAATGGAAGATTTTGGATTTGGATTCTTATTTCCGTCCTTGAGTATTAATTTAAACAAGCAACTAAGAAAAATATAGGAAAAACATTAGTATTGAGGATAATCTAGCACTAGACAGAGTAATGAAGCTGTAAGTTTCTATTGCCACTAAGAATTTTTTGGTGCAAGTTAACAATAGCCTTTAAGGAACAATATTGTGCTTTGAATCATTGGGATGATCTCTTGAAGCCCCTTAACACAATTCCTCTACAGAACAGCCTTTGTATTTTTGAGTACTGAATATTATTATTGACTTTAAAACAGGCCTATTTTACTTACTTTTTTTTTCCTTGGAGTATGCATACAATTCCAGGTTCTATCCATACTGCTAAATGGAGGAGATGACCTGAATTATCCAGGAAGCTGACATTTAAAAGCCCTCCTTGGTAAGTCCTAGTTTCATTTCCATGACAGAGGGGAAACCATTTAGGATTTATCAATTCAYTTTCTATCACATTAATGCTTCAGCCTGACTTTTACTGATCCTAAATGAACATTCATCATGAAAAGTGACTTTATTTCAAGGTGGTTTTAAATTACTCACTAGGTGAAGCAGTTCTTCTTCCGACTTACACCAGACAAGTCTCAGGTTCAGTTAATCACATTCCAGATCTTCACCTTTATTCCATTTTGTTGGGGGGATCCCTCTGCCTTCCAGTGTTGACAGTCTTCATTATTGACTGGTATTTATACTAAATGTGTCAGTTAGTATTAAATCAGATTTCTTTCATAACTACATCTTTTTAAAAGACAGAGGTTACTGAATTCTACCAATATCTTTTTTTAAATGTGATTTTGGCAGATTTTTGAAGGAATTAATAGCATGCTGATTCCTAACCCAAAAACTCTGAGCTCATTGCATCTCCAAGAAGTCGTCATAAAAAAAACACTTCCTGAAAGTTCCAAGAAGCTTTATGTTAATGGAAATGCATTTAAGAGCTAGGCCAATAAAAGTGATTAAGAACATTAAGCAAACAAATGATCTAATTATCTTTCCAGGTGATTATTGAAGTATCACATTAAAGTGATACTTTCAAATGATTTTTTTAATATAAAATACATGTGCTTTTCAGCTTTTTCCTTATTTTGTCTTCCTAGTATTTTTTTTTTTCTTTAAATTTCAACAGTTCCCATGGGAAAACCAGAAATTTTTAAAAGAAAAAAAGAAGAAGAAATTTTTTTCCAGTATTACTTTGACACATAATTTAGGGCCTAATAGCTTTTTAGTCACAGTTCATACACAAATTAGAACTGCAGTAGATGTAGGCCAGCTGTTAGTCAAACACAGTCTCCCTGGATTATTTACTCTCTTTTTTTGACACTTTATAGTGACAATTCAGGAATAGGCTGATTTGTAACAGTGTAAATCAATGTTGTTTGTGATGTGGCTACAAGAATATRGAATATTAACGTGTCCATTTTTTCATCTATTTTTTATCCCTGGCTACAATCTTTATTATCTAAATTCTTTCTGCTTCTTTTTAGGAAAACCAGCTGGATTGTACCGGCAAATACCTCAGGAAGGCAGAACTAATTGCTCCAATTATTACTGGAGAGCCAGGTGGGAAATTAGAATGAGGGGCCAACTGGGAATAGACAAAAAATATTTCTGAGAGTTTAGAGAGGAAGCTGATAATTCTTATGTTTACAAGGCTGCTGTTGTTTTTCTTGATTCACTTTTTAAAGTGTGTGTTTTAGACATTAGTAGTAAGGCTATTTCTAGCTTAAGGGAGCATGTATCAAGTATAAACTCCTTTTTAAAAAAACAAGAGAGAGGATAAGGACTGCTGTCAGTGTATAGGCCCTGATTCATTGCTTAAGGATTCCTTTTGACAGAAAAGTATATCTGATCTTTTCAGTTCCTAAAATCAACATATGACAGGCGATCTGCAAGTGCTTTCAGTACTTTCTGTGTTTTCTACTCCCTTATGTCCCTTTTTTCCATCTGTAATGTTGCAGCTGCTCATGTGAAAAATTTCCCCTGCTGGCATTTTATGCTTTAAAATTTGCTGGCATTGATTAAAATTATGTTGTCAAGGGTAGTAGATGGCAGACCCTTGGTAGAAGGTAATGGCAGAAAGCAAGGTTGTGATTTTATATGAAAGACAGTTTCAACAAAGTCAGGTTGAGTTTTAGCCTTTTTATTTATAGAGAGAGTAGAGAAGTTTGGCAATCCTTCTTCTTTCAATTAGATATCTTCCTGGGAAAGGATYACATTTTAACCAGAAATATTTTATTTAACAAAAAGACCTCTTCTACATGTAAATCTGAGTGGCAATAGGACCATAAAAGCAGATATTACAGCCACTGAAAATGGGTCTTAGAAAAGAGATCAACAGGTTTATATCGCTCTTGAGGAAAGACAATGAGAATGTGCAGCAATTTCTTTTGCTAYGTACATGACATGAACTCAAAATCAAAAAATGCAATTCAGCCACTGTTCAARTCAGTGTTGGTACCATCTCAGATTGTCTGGATTTCTCATTAAATCCATGGATCAATATCCATTACAATCAAGTCAACAGTCTTATACTTGGTCTGTACAAGATTCTGTTGATTCAAGAAAAGTACTTGCAAGTCCAGACTTTTTCCATGTTCTCATACATTTTAGTATATGTTAGGATTAAATGTGCAATACTCCTATATTATTTCAGTTTTTGGGAATGCACCAAATTTCAAAGATAGTATTTGACCTAAATAGATGATGCTTCCTATGATTTTGAGATACAAGTCTAAAAAGGCCTTAAAAAGAATTAGATCAAGCCTTGGCCCAGAAACACGGATTGATTCTCTGCTATGGTGAAAGTGACTGCTTCTGACTTGTTCATTTTTTGCTGATCCATATCCTATTAGCTATACTGCTATGAGTCAGGAATTGTGTTGCAGAAGATAAAAATTTTCAGTTCAATTTAACTAAATTTAAGAAAAATAAATATGCATTAGTTTATGATTTGTAGGGATATTGAAGACTACTCTTGCTAGTAACCTTAAGCATGTGAATTTACAGTTCCTCTATTCAGTTGTTTCTTGACATAAATATAGAAATGTGCAGTTGTATGCCATGTAAGTTACTACAATTTTCCTTGGACATAACAGTTCTCAGATTCTTGCTACCCAACACTATACACGTGACATTCTGATGTTGCTTCAGTAGCGGAAACAATCCAAAGGTATGAAACKAATAAGAAAGTGGAATTTTCCTGGCACTGAGTTACTGACTTATCTGTTCAGAACAAAACACTGGATGAAGGAAGTGAATGTGGGTGCCTCGTACTCCTAATCAAAGGTACAGAAGAAATCACTGCTGAAGGAAGAAAATGATTTTACTTCTATTACTGTCAGATCCTTGAATGGGGCACCAGTTCACAGAGCACCACTCACACTGAGCAGGCATATTTGCAGTTTGTGTGTTGARCCCTTCAAAAATCATTTTCTACCCTTTCATGTAGAAGAGTCATGGAATGGTTTGGGTTGGAAGAGATCTTTAAAGATTATSTACTTCCAACACCACCCTATGGTAGGAACACCTTCCACTAGACCAGGCTGCTCAAACCCCAGTCCAGCCTGTTCTTGAACACTTCCAGGGTTAGGGAATCCATCACTTCTATGAGAAACCTTTTCCAGTGCCTCACCACCCTCGCCGTAAATCATTGTTTCTCATAATCAGTCTAAACCTACTCGAGTTTAAAACCATTGTCACTGCAGGCTGTGGTGAAAAGCTTTTGCCTTTTTTTAAAGCTCCCTTTATCTATTGCAAGGCTATAACAAGGTCTCTCCAGAGCCTTCTTTTCTCCAGGCTGAACAACCCCAACTCTCTCAGCCTGTCTCCATAGGAGAGGTGTTCTCTCTCTCTGATCATTCTAATACAAAAAAAACTTTCTCATCTGCAGTAAACCTTCTATTTTCAGCCTGGAAACCCCAGACATCAAAGCATTTGCAAATCTCAGAAACTGTATCATAATTATCTGTTAATAATTTTGTTCACCTGTCTTTTTTCTCCTCTTATAGCTTTCTGGTTGAAGGTCCAATATTAGGATATTTTTCACTGAACATCCTCATAATGACTAATATTACACTTCTGCTATTTTGACCTTTGGATTTAGAAGAAATCAAAATGCTAAGTTTTTAAGGTGTGAGATGCAGGATGCCCTTAATTTGTTCTTGGTCATACTRCAGTGAGTCCTGTGGTTTAAACAGTGTTACTCTACCCTATTAAAGAGCAAGTAAAAGGGAAATGATCTCTTTTTTTTTTTTTTTTGAGTTTTAATTACTTTGAAGAATGTGGCATTGCTTAGCTGTGCCTGTTCTGTCAGTTTGCTTCATACTTTATTTTACTCAAGAGTGCTAATTCACTTATTTCTCCTGGGTACTCCTGTTCAAGAGACARTGTGATACAATTTGCAAGACAATTTGCTCCAGGGTCTATTCTGTGCAGACAGGATGGATGAAAATATCCAGAAAGTTGTAAAGGAACATTTACAAGTCAAATTATTCCCAATCACTTACTTCAGAGGTCATATACCTTTCCTCCATAATGTTATTAGGATGACTTTAAAGTTTCTGTGGTATTTCGACTATTTTTCTCATAAAYCAAGATTAGACTGCCTTAATTATTGAAATAAAGATAAGAAATTAAACTGTTAAAACTGAATTTCTTAGTTTATMATTTGGGCTGATGAACCACAAAGCTGAAAAATTAACAAAAAATATGTGTTTTTTATCTAAGACTATTCTGAATTGACAAAATAAAACCAACAGTACTGTAAAATTTGCCTGTTAAAATATGATCACAGATTGTGTTTAGGGCTTTTTGTTGTTGTCGTTGTGTTGTTTTTTTGATATCTTTTTCTTTAATCTGAAACTCAGACAAATAACTATCGTGCAAAAACAAAGGAAGGATCCTGCTAGAGTTCACTAAAGATTATGGTAAATGAGTGCATATCTCTATTGTATCATCTTGTAGAAATTCAGTAACTCTGTATGCATCTTGAAATTCTGGAACAGTACAAATCTATTCCTTCTGTTGACCCATGGAAATGTACCTACTAGGGCTTTACTAGAACATTCTGCAAACTTTTGCTGAGGTTCAGCCATCTGTAAAGGCAGACAGTTTCTTACTTGCAGAACTTTGTTTTATTGCGTTCAAAAGGTGAGGTTCAAATGACCACAGGAAAGGTCATAAAGTGAACCTCTGAGCCTCTGGGCAGAACTGTGAAGAGAAGCTTTTGGTATTCAGGACATGGTCTGKAGGGCATTAAAAATAATAAAAGGAAAAAAACACACTCTCTTGGAAGATATGGGTGAGGCACTATGCTGTTCCTACAGAAAGATTTAAAGATTACAATTTTCTAACTGGAAATCCTCACAGTAAGACCAACCACAGAGGCACTGTGAGTGCTTGTGCACTCAAAAGAACCCTGAAATACTCCTAAAAGAGTCTATGCTTGAGATGAAACTCAAGGCTTATAATGATTGAAGAATGATATTTTGCATGCATATAGAATCTTCAAAAGGAGACAATCTAAAATTTCAATGGCAATGCTATTTATGTCTAGATATATCTCTTCTACTATTTATATCTAGATAGATCTCTTCTACTATTTATATCTAGATATATCTCTTCTACTAAATAATGGCATCTTGGGATTACCTAGCAAATCCATCACTTTAAAATGTATGAAAATTATTTTCTCCATATACTTTTTAAATGGATAAATGGTTGGTAGGTGAAAAATACCATCTGGATCCTATTGGCTGAGCAGCTTCATAGGACAGATAGACCAGTCATGATCTACAACTGAATCAAGATATTAATAATTTGCTTTTAATTGTTAGTTTCAATCCTTACATGGATGCAATTGGGTTTTTTGTAATATCTGTAATATTCCATACCATGTCATAACAAATCTTTAAACAAGGTGTATTGCACTTTCTGAAATAAATACAGAAGTTGGCTTGCATAACTCAGTAAAGATCACAGTATATATAAGATTTACTGAAGCTTAAGAAGATGAAGAATTTCATCTGCTCAGGTCAGAATGCCCAGAGTAAGATAGCATGCAACAATGCATAGCATAAAAATAACTAATACAGTGTCCAAGAGCAAAACTCTGATTTTTTTATATATATTATTAAGTAGTACAAAAATACAGAATATGACAAGATGATATATTCAGAGAAACAGATTATCATAGCCATAATCACAGTTGTTTATATTGACCATTGAGTTGTGTTAGCAGGGTAAATAGTACTGTTTTCCAATATTTACTTATAACTATACTCATACATCTTCATAGCACAAAAATGATTCCCAAAAAAACATTAGCACAAGTGGGCAAACTATTATTACAAAAAGAGCATTTTTTCCCCGTGACTCCACTTATGTAAATGCCTAAATTTTGCTGTCATATCCCCGTTAGCTGAACCCAAACCCTGTTGCTACAGTTTTGACTCAGCTGCCTAGAAACCGGTTCTTGTTGACATTTGAGGGTCCTGCCTTGCTTTGCCTGCAGCTGCTGCTCTTAAAGATCCCATAAATTCCTATTTTTTCCTTATAAGTTCCATATTTGTCAGGCCTGTGTGAGTGACTTGGATGACTGAAACATTTCACATTACAGCAGATCTGAATGTTTAAGCAGCTACAATTATTCTGCACTCTTTTAAGGAGACTAAAGCCCAGGCTACTTTTTACAGAAGTTAAGCATAAAAAATGTTTGAAAAATGTAAAAATTGTACCATTATTAAAAGGTTTTAAATGTAACACTAAATCGTTATTTGCAAATAAGAATACGGATTTCAACTACRGTAACTCTCCACAGTAATGAAAAATGGGAATGAGTATTTGCATCCACTTAATTGCAGAGCTCATCTGGTCCACAACACAGGTAAGTGAACTACAGAAAAGGTATGGTTTTAAGATTTTCATTCCCTTTTATTCATCTATAAAAAGAACATCACAATAAATCTATAATACTGAAGTAATTCTCAGTTATTYATGAGTTCCTCTAAATTCTGAACTACTTCCTCAAAAGATAATTATATTTACATGCTGGAACTGAAATGCTCTGGAAATGTTTTTCAGCTTTTAAATTAATTTATCCTTTGAGATTGTCCTTTCCCCTTTTAGTTAGCTAGAAATCAGACACTAAAACCTGGGCTGGCTGCACTGGCTTCTCTCAATGGCAAAAATCACTTAGTAAGAACCACTCTTTTTATCAGTCTGGGAGTTGTAACACTCAGGGTTCCCAAAGTAGGAGAGCTCAATTGCATCATAAGTGAAAATCAGGGAATTGCAGCTTTTGAGTTATTTGAAAATTTTAAAGAAAAGAAGAAACATAACTTTGGAAAGGTAATTTCAGTTACCAAAGGTTGTGCACATAACATTCAGAATGTTTCAAAAACTGTTTTGGGTATTGTTAGTTTTTTTTTGTTGGTTTTTTTTTTTTTTTTTTTGTTTTTTTTTTTTTTTTTTTTTTTTTTTTTTTTTTTTTTTTTTTTTTTTTTTTTTTTTTTTTTTTTTTTGTTTTTGTCGTTGATGTTGTTTGGGTTTATTTGGGTTTTGGGGTTAATTTAAAACACAAATAAGAAATTAAAAGATTTTGTATTTGTAGACTCTGCAATTTAAGATCCAAGACATAACATAACGGTCAACTTAGGATGAACAAAATTATGGAAAGGGTTTTTTTCTTTAATAATTATTATTATAATGCTGTATAAAACTCATCATGACAAAATAAAAAGAAAAAATTACCAATTTCTCACTTTCATCCCACCATTTCTATTTAAAAAAAAAAAAAGATTGTTTTTCAAATGTTCAAATACACTATTGAGAAATTGAGGTTTGATAAGCACATTAACTTGGATTTTTGTATGATGAGTACTATGTATGAAAATATTTAGTAAAATGCATACGCACAGGTAAGGATTTGTATTTTGGAAAAGAGAGATTTACAGATCTACCTGCAAATTCTAATTTGATTTCTTCAACTCTGTGGAAAATTAGACTGCTTTTACCTCAAACATGGAAACAGCAATTATTTCCCCATGTATAGAGATTCCAGAAACCTGAAGAATGTTGATTTTGAAAAATTGGTAAACTTAAGATCAATTTATCAATGATATTTATAAATTTCAATATGTTAATCAATTAATATTTCAAAGTTGTGTTGAAATGCATCAAAATGATAAAGGTCTTATTTTAATAATAAAATGAAGGTAATAGTAATTAGGTTTGATATTTGAGGTCAACATAAACATACACTTGAAACAATATACTTTATATGCAAAAAGAAATGGAATTTTCATAACCTGTTCTTAAGTACAAAACACTCTCCATTTTCATGAAGTTGTCCATTATTACACATRAAAAAGATAATCACATTCTCTATGAAATTTTGAAATTCATTCTGCCAGGTGCTTTCCAGATCCAATATTACAATATCTCCTTCTATCTCAGCTCCATATCAATATCAAAAAATATCATTCAGGATTTCCCAGTCCAATAAAGGTTTCATTATAGTCCATTTACATTAAGTGCAGCAGTCATGCCCGCTCAGCTAATATTTTTATGTAAAATTAATATTTTATGTAAACACTAATGTTAGTAATTGTCTTATGAAGTAAATATTCTGAAATGTTATAAAAATAGAACCTGACAGGCATTAAATATTTTCTTTGAATGTAATGAGGATTGAGTGAGCTCCATATTTTGTATTTTTTATTGGAAAAGCAATGAACTTCAGCAGACAGATATTATTATATATTATTCATCTTAATCTAACTATTTAATTACTTTAAATAAACAGGTAAGACACCATTCTCATTAAAACTGAAGCCTCATTACATTGGTGCKCTTGTAAAGGGCCCCCAGAGAAAATGAAGGTCAGGATTTTAATCTACAATACAAAGAGAACAGAGACTGATTTTTCACAGCATAACAAGTCAAAGAAATAGCTCTATAATTCCTACAAACATGCAGTACCACTGTAGGGCTGTTTGTGTTTCTTTTTACCTTCTGAATCGGTCACTCCTACTCCCGACTGCTTTATTGGATCTTGTCCATTCTGGCTCATCTTCCCTCTGTCAAAAGATATGGTGGTTGTTGTCAACAGAAGCATATTGAGATGAGATCGAATACAATTATACACCTAAACCAGAAAGGCTTGATTCTTTTAAGATTTTTTTTTCTCCTCTGAAGGCAGCTGCAATCACATCTTGCCAAGTCTATAATTCTTACAGAATGGGTCCATTAGGTGCCATCTGCTCCCTGCCCCACATCAGTCTGGGGCTGCATATCTCCTCTCCTCAYTTTATCTTGCTATAGTCAGTGAAATATATAATAAACAGTCACAAAATAAACAGTCACATAAATATTGAAATAATTACCATTATTTCAAAGGTAAGGCATACTTGTGATCGTTATTGTCTTCTAATGATYGCTTTATTTTGCATTTTATAAACAATTCTGAAGATATAACATTAATCTTAAAATAAAGTGAGTGGAATAAATCATGCTCTAAAGTTCCCTATTTTCCTGCATTGTATGTAGAAAGGATCTGCATTACGATCTTGGTGTCTATTTTTAGGCAGTGTAATTTAGGTAAAATGTAAGCTATCTTTAAAAACACTTGTTGCAAACTCTAAGGCATGACTACAGCCACTCTCAAACATGTCTGGTACTGTCAAATATTTGTGCTCCTAATTTTCTTTTTCCCTTAAAAATATGAATGCTGTGAGAGAAGCCAAAAGACATTATCTTCAGTTGCRTGTGATTCCTTGGGGGTTAAAGGGCCAACACTATTCTTTGCTACCTGTGAGCCAGTTTCATGTCTAAAGTTGTCTAAATTCAGGGTGAAGCAAAAAATTCAAAAAATCACAGTTTTAAAAGTTATTTTATATTCAATTTKAACTGAAAACTATTGTTTTCTTCCTCTGAAGGTAATGTTTCATGAATCAATACAAATACAATACAAGAATTATTTGTCTCAAGGGTTATAGTCCTTAAACATAATTCAGCTGCTTTTTGCCTTTGCATTCAAAATGAATTTAATTTTACAGACATTGTACTGCTGTAAAGGGTTGCACAATACAAAGGCATAGAGAATCTGGTCTTGATCAGAGATAAGAACATGAGTAGCTTTCRGGAATATTACAACTGGATAATAAGAGTATGTAAAAAAAAAAATCTGTAATAGAAAGGCTTTACAAGATATATTCAGATGTGTGTTACTGTATATTATTTTAAATTTCCCTGGATAGTTATAGCTACTTAATATTGGCAAGTATTCAATTAGTTACTTCATCAACCAATTCCCATGGTGTCACTATCTAATTATTTTATTTTGCATCAAGACTAATTTTTCCTATGTTTAAAAGCACTTGGACTAAAATATAGAGTTTAAAATTCAGCATATCCAACATTTTCTATTGATAGACCAGAAACATAGTCTAAGCAGGGAGCTTATAAAGATTTTTAAATGCCAAGATACCTAAAAATACTTAACCTACTTTAATACTTCACATCCAAATTGTGAGCTGTTTTATGGATATGCTGAATTAGAGTACAAGGTCAGAGTCCCTGAAGTCRTTATCAAGCCAGTGAGAATGTAAATGCTGAGTAGAATTTCAATCATCCATAGATAAATAAGAATTTTTATACAGAATTCAAAATGGAAACAGTTATCTATTTTAAACACCCTCTCTAGGAATTATCTGATGGTAAACAGGTATTTTGTCATTCATTTTCATTGCTATGTAAAGCCCTGGAGACTAACATGAAATATAAAGCAGGTCTTGTCTGTTTATATTTCCTGTGTAGCTTTAAAGACTCTGTCTAATATCATCATGTRAATAATTTACTTTAAAATGCCATAATAAAAAATAGTTTAGCTTCAGGAAAAAAAATAAGAGGCCTGGATATATTTTATTTTATTAAGTATAATTCATGAGAACAAATTGCTATAAGAGAAAATCTGAAGCTGTGGAGATTTTCTTCTGCTTTTCAGTGGGAGTGGGGCTGATTTCAGGCATAGAAGACCAGTGAGTCTGTCAGCCACATAACAAGTAACTGTAGGTATTGTCACAATGCTAGTCAATAGCAAGTAAATTATGTTACTTGGACACAAATTTGGCAGATATGGACCAAAAATTTCTGTTGAGAGCTCTATTTTGTGTTTCTGTGTACAAACATTTTGTGCATCTTTGCTTTTCTCGCTAAGAATGACAGGCCAATATTTTTCTTTTGAGGTTGTCAAAGACTATTAAAGATCTTTTTTCCCCCGCTGGGAAGTACAAYTCTTTTTAGCCTAGAACAACATGAGTGAAAAGTTCAATGAAGATCAAACAATTGGTATCCTGCAACCTGAACTCACAAAATCCTCCTAGATTCTGAAGGTGAGATTGAAATCTTAGCTTTATGTTATTTTCCCTTTAGTTACTACCAAATTGCAGACAAATACCACTGATCTTTATTTTTGAAAGTGATAAATATTCAGAAATATCATGGTTCTAGAGAATTTCTACTTCATTCAAGTTTTTCTAGAAAGTTTATATCTTTTGTGACTAATAAGTCACAACTTCTAGGGAAATGCAAAAAACTTGTGCTCCAGAGAAAAATATTGAACAACTATTGCAGACAATGAATGAACAATGAATGACCAATGAATATTTTGAGAACAGTCAACCTATAAATGTTTCCAGGTCAGAATCATTAAGTTGATCAGATGTTAATTTGTCCTATTAGGGAATGTAAATGAAATTGCTAAATGATGATGYGTGCTGACAGAGGAGGTAAAATAATCCTGGCAAAACTTTTCTCCGTGGAGCACTTGGCTGGGTAAAAGATTGTAAAAATTAAATCATTTTATAGAATCATGACACTGATAGTAGCTTGATAATTCCTACAGGGACTCTGTACCAAAAATATTTTTCCAACCAAGAACTGAGAAATTCTACTGAAACTCCCAAAAACTTGGGGAAAGTTGRGCTATATCCAGAGTATGAATTCCACTTGTGCTAGTACCACCTCTTCGTAGAAGGACAAAAATCTGAAAACTTAAACTAAGCTTTCTCAAGCCAACAAAAGCTGTACTTTTAAAACATAAACCAAGACCATTTCTGCACACTTCCATCAAAGGCGGAGACTGGTACCTCTCCTATGTGACAGGAAGGAATTCATGAGGTTGGGGCAGAGGTTTGGTTGGTTATTAGCAATTCAATGCTCAGCAAAGCAGAATAAAAGTCTGAACTCTGGGGAATTCTCCCCTGTTAGCTGCTGTTCTACTGCATAACTCAAGTCTGCAGAGGAAACCACACGAGGAGACAACTGGCAAGCAAAAGTGCTATAAATTGTGSATGGAGGATGGAGTACATTAAAGGAAAAGCCTTACATTCTTGGGATGGCAAATAGGTTATTCTCTCCTGTRGCACTGCTGCTGCCTTCACTATCCATGCTGTATCCACTGCCAAAACTGCTGGCTGATGAGCCAGTGGAGACAGAGCTTTCTGCAGGTCGGTGATTAGCAGACCTTGCTGTACAGGGCAGGAACAGTGGGTGATTAAAAAGCTGATAAGACATCAGTACCACTGACATTAAAAAAAAAAAAAAAGTATTTTATCAAAATCACATGTTGCAAACACKTTCACTTTTCTATTTTGCATTCAAATATTGCTTTATCATCTTTTGCAGGTGATGTTTGTTTTCACATAGGTATTCTAAACCAAATAACACACCACCAGATTTTGCTTCCAGTCATTTCMTAGTTCAAATCAACAGCCTAAAGGAAAAAAAAATGAATGGGATAGAATGATTTAATACCGCTTTTCAGATTAAAGTGACGGAAAACCARTTCTTTATCTGAAACATTTCATATGATAATATTGGAAAAATGAAAGCCCAGGGGGTCTTTCTCATATTTTTTGTGAAATGTTCTTTGCATTTGGTGATTTTGAGGAGAGGAGTCTGAAAAGATATGTAAGCACACGATCAATAGTCACAGAGAACAGATCCCCACCCATCTTCAGACACAATAGAGCTATGCATTATATTTCTCAACTGCTTCTACCCATCTGGATCTCTCTTACAGCATGCATAGAATTTTAATGAGCATATTTTKATGGAAGTTGCCTTAATATAATTTAAGACCATTTGGTGTTATTATAGCATATGTTAGTTTTACTTCAGTTTGCTTATTTTGTGTTTTGGAGATTCCTGCACTACACTAACAAATCTAGTATTTGGCATTTAGCAAGTTGAGAAATATAAATGAGAAAGGACACAGTGACATTACACATAGTAATTAATACAGGAAACAATAGAGTAGCTATTCTCATATTGAATAACACAACTGTCTGGGAATATGAATACAGATTGGGGGATTTTTTTTTTGTTAAATGTCCTCTAATACATCTGCTATTTTCATGTTTAATCTATTTCAACGTGCTGAGCATGTATATTGAAGACAGAAAATACCTTTTTGAAGTTATTTTTCTATGAAAACTTGCTGAGGTTTTCTGTTATTCTTATGAAMTGTGAAACTCCTGTGTAAGCAGTTAAAAGAGATCCTTCCTTAAAAAAAATAAATTARTGAAGTATCTAACTGGAAATWTAATAAGAGCCAGAGCCCCAACAGTGACTTGCTTTAAACTGGCAATCAATATCATTTATGTCTGACTAACTGAATAATACTTTTGGTGAAGACTGCTGCATGCTGCCTGACGTGGAACCAGGAAGCTGAGTGTAACTCCTCAAACATAAAGCAAAAACAGGTGAGTAATTTGAACTAGGAGCAATGAATAAAGCAATTCTTATATCATCAGTCCTCAGGCAAACTTTAAATAAAGACAGAACTCTTACTCTCCACAGTGATTCTTCACTGGCAAACCAAGTTGTCATGTAACTTTTTTATCTTTTAAACTCTGTAATCTCCTCTGCTTCACTATTGCCTACAGCCAGAAGTGGAATCTGTYGGTCTACATTGTTTTCAGATAAAATTATTCTTTAGCTCTATTTGACGATTTTGTGCATCAATCATAGGCTGCATTCTTGGATGTTAATACAATGGAATAAAATCTACAGTCATGGTGTTATTAGCAGATACTCTCAGTATCTCACCTGGAGAGAAAGACACCCATGTTTTTTCAGAGACACCCATGTTTTTTCAGCCAGCTGAGGTGGCTGTGTCAGTGGTTGCCCTATCCCTTTAAGCTGGTGATACTGCGAGGGAATTCCTCTGACTGTGGTAATACGTCAGAAAAATGCTTCTGGGAAATACTGGGCAAGAGTGASATTTCAGAGAGATCAAACTCTCCATTACAGGGCATTATTGCCAGYTGTCCTCTACTCAACAGCCAGAATTGTCACTGTCTCATGCCTGTCCCAAACTGATTCATCACCTGAGTTCTCATCACGTTTGCATGTCTTGTATGCATCCCAGTGTTTTCTCTTTGGGATTCTGAGGATTCCTTTAGGCTTGGTTGTTTTGTTGCCTTTTTTTTGCCATAGCATGACAAATGCCTCACAAGAGAACAAATGGGAGATCAACACATCTGCAAAACCCGTGGAAGCCAAAACAACATTGTGCCAGCTCAGAAAAACATCTTCAGCCCTTCACTTAAGAATGAATTTGCTTAGTGTAGCATATATCTCCACCATAATATATGTGGCCTGAAAGGATGTCTCATATTTGAGATTTTGTTTTTATTGTCTTTGCTTTAAATCYAGTGCCTGAAGTAATTTCTTGTATCATTACTGGTGGATTTCCAAAACCGGTAAGAACCTAGAATTTTGTTTAGTCCAGAAAAGCTTGAATTAAGCCTTTTGAAATGGGTTAGAATTTTTTCTTCATCTATTTATAATCAACCCAAAGCTGTTTCTTTTGAAACAGCTGTATCCTGATGACACATTCAGTATGCTGTATTTTTGGTTTTTTCTACTGTTTTTCCATAAGATCACTTGGTCAATGGTTATAATGGATCCAAGTTTAGATTCMTGACTGGATTTTGAAAATTCTAAAGATTAATGTTCTTCTTTTTTTTCTATCTGTTCTATGAAAGTAATGAACTACAGTGTCAGTTTGTGACAAGAAATGAAATCCACAAATAGATTTAGCAGCTGGTTTCATGACAAATTGAGAATCTCAATACAGAGATCATCTCATAACTTGTGAGACACCCACATTTTCTACATGTCTGTATCCTTACAGATATATCTAGACCACTTAAGTTTCTACTAGTTATACAGGAAACTTTGAAGTTCTGATGATGTGGCAATGCCTGCTGCCGGGCAGTATTTTCCCTGAGAGTTTGTATTCTGTGTGAAAAGATAGAACTTCTTCCATGCTTCATGTTCAAGCAACTAGTCTGTTGCTTAGTTCAAACAATACTCACTTGCAGTCTTTCCCCTTCTCTTTGAATACATGCAAACACCTCTTAGAAACTTTAATAAGAAAGTCAGAGTTCACTGTGTTGCTCCTCTATTCTTACCAGTCTACATAAAATGTGTGAAGTCCTGAAAATGTCAGAACAATTTCCACCTCACTTGGTCAGCTGGGTTCATATGCACATAAAGTACAACCATTATATTTATTTTATATAATTATAATTCAATATAAATATTGTATTATGTTTAGTTTTAATCTTACTTTCAATAATGATATTAGGGCAGGTTAATCCTCAGTTACAGAGTTTCTGCTTACAGCTGCCTATGCTAGAAAATGCTTTAGACCTCAGGTTTTGACATTAAAGCTCTGGTAGGAGGTGTTTTGGTCTGTAGAATTTGAATACCTTCATATGGGTTCACTTGGGTCCAAAGATATTCTCATCTGGTATCACACATCTGCCTGAAGCTACAAGGTGTAGTCTTGCTTTACTAAAATCTTCAATGTTTATCTAATTAGGTACTCAGGTAAAGGCAATTTTCATAATTTTAATATTAGGTATCCAAAGTATGGAAGAGCTATGTTTCATTGCTTCTTTGACGTTTGTTTTCTCAAATTATTTTTTGGATATTAACACCTTCTCCTGCCCCAAAAAAACAAAAAAGCCAAAAAACCAGAATCAAAACCCGCCCCCCCCCCAAACCCCAAACAAAACAAAAACCAAAACTTAACAAAAAAAAAGAAAAACAAACAGAAATGAAACCAGAAACAAGCAAACAACCCTCCCCCCAAAAAAGCCAAAACCCCCAAAAACGAAAAAAACTCAAAACCAGAACCAAAACCCCACAACTAGCTGCAGTTAAAAAACACAGCAACCCAATGAGCAACTTTTAGAAACCCTTCAAAAGCTTAGAAAGCTTTTAAATATGTGTCATAGACAAGGTTTTGCTTTCAGTTACATATGATGCTTAATGCCTTAGAGTTTTAGAGAAAAGGCTCTTCAGGTCTCAGCACATGGAAGAGGCAAAGCTTATCTGAAGGTCATTTTTCCCACCTTCATTTGGCCTCTCTGAGAGAGMGGAAATATCCCTTCAGCCCCTCCAGCCCTTTGTCTGTAAACTCTTTACACAATTTTTCAGGTGCTTGGCAGCTCATTTTAAGGACTGCAATATCAATGATGTCTGGGCTGTCCAGCCATTGGACTATGAGGAATAGAAATAGGAAATGAAAGTTTAAAACTCTAATATGAGCAGATTTCTCTGAAATAGGGCACAGATTTTCCTATTATACAAAGCTACTGTTGTGGTTTGATTTAATTTTCWTCTGCTAATCCTATTTTAGGTGGTAGTTCCCTTGATGAGCTGAAATGTTCTCTACTTGGAATGGGTGTTAATGGGTACATATAACACAGTTAGTAGTTTAAAATGTGGTGTTAATGCTGCCTCTGAGTGATTCTGTTAAACTCCCTTTTTTTCAGGCTCTGGCATGAGCAAAAGTTTCAGTTCAATCATTCTAGTGAATAATACATAAATTGGTTGAAAAAGCTCTCAATTGCTTACAGCAATTGTTTCAGATTCCAAGAAAGAGGATGATAATTTTATACCTGGTGTAGGAACAAAATTTACCAAGAAAATAATTACAATAGGTAGATAGATACCTTTTGTACTCTGAATTGTTTATGAGAAGATTAAAAAAAAAATCCACAGAATGATGTTTGAATATGTATTCCCTTATGCCTTCTTGGAAAAGAATTGCTGATTCAAGAAAATGGAGGTTAACACCGACCCCACCTTTAATTTCTATTTCTTTAAACTATTGTTAGTATGGCAAAAATATGTTTTTGCTTATGCTTTACTTTAAAGACCCCATTAGAAAGTAAAAATTTAGAACCAGGGAAAGCATGTAAGTCATGCCTTAGTCTGAAGAAAATATTGTATTAAAGTCAATAAGAGTGGAAAGAATGGAAGGCATAAAATTTCATGTAATCTTTCRGAAAAGTCTGTTTTCAACAAAGAGAGAAGATTCTTTTAAAAAACCTAATATAAGGAAGATAGATCATTCACACAAGACCTATAACCAGGAGCTGCTAAATCAGTCAGCAGCAAAATGGAAACAATCCAGCACTYTCAAACACTCCAGCCATTCTTCTACAGTGAATGGATTTTTTTTTTTGAAGACTTGAATTTGAAAATGTGGACTATGCAGTTTTGTATGGAGAAAAGAACAGACTCAGCCAGCACTTTCTCCTGGTGAATAAATTGTAGATGTTCTGCTTTTCCAGTTTCTGTCTAGAAGCAGAAATAGTCTGACTGTCAAAATGCATTGGGAAAGATGGTTCTGTTTGTGACCCAAACAGGAGGCAGGAACAACGCCTTCAAGTATGCATTCAGGATTAAATTTCCAGAATTGGCCTCTAATTACTTGAAAAAAGTCGTTCTTTATAACTGTCTGTCTTAACAGTGAGAAACTGGGTGACAAGAAAGGCTGAAAGCATCATGCTGAGTCTTCTCCAAGAGATGCACCCCCATGGGAGAAGGTGACAGCCCCGATCTGCTGTGGGCAGTTTTCTGATGACCAACAGAGGACACCATGTCCTTTGGCAGAAGCCTGGCTACCCTTCCCTCTCAGCCACCTTTTATTTCAGGTGCTCCAACCTCAAACTGCCCTGAGTGCCACTTTTCCCATTTCTATGAAGTGTTTGCTTGCACTAAAAGCAAGGGCTGCTCCAGTTTGCTCTGCAAGCCTCTGCAGGGTAAAACTCTTATTCGGACTGTGAGTTGCATCTTTTGTGAAATGGCAAAGGAATGGGGAGACATAAAACTCTGGTGATCAAAGACATAAACCTCAGATAGTTTATTTTCCTCAGGTCAGCTCAGATAGTTTATTTTCCTAAAGCTCCCTCATTCTGAACAGGACTTCAAGCCATGGTCTCACCCATTTCAGCCTCAGTTGTAAAATGGACATGGATTTGACCACACTGAGCAGGGCTATTTTGTGAAATTCTAACACAATCCTTTACAGAGAAATTTACTGTTTGAGCTGAGTAACAGCAGAACAACACACTTCTTAAACTGTGCTAAAGTCATTTATTTACCCATCAAAGCAATTCTGATGAAATAACTTTCCATGCACTCTGTGGGGTTGTTAGTCTACCCTACAGAACTTTGAAATAAGACTTTTGAAATAAGTTATCAAATGAATAATGTGAGCAATTTCCTGAAATTACATGTCAGCTTAAAATGGTGGGAGAGTAAATAGCAGGAATAGCCAAAGCAAAATGGGCCAGCTATTAGACTGAAACAAGGCTGAAAAGATGGCCTCAGATTACTGCTATCTGCAAAGAAAGGGGACAAACTGTTCTTGTTTTGATAATGGTACTGGGAAATGAGTTATTTGTAGCAACATGAGGGCCCATTTAACTTGGAAATTAAGGAACTAGTGACATGAGTCATTAAACAGCTTTGGGCTGTAAATTATTTAAGTGTGAAGGAAATATCCTAAAATAATGTAGGAAATTAAAACATGACATTGCCTATTAAATGTGTGAAAATGGATACAGACCAAAAGGGATCCCAAATAAGCAGGCACTTGAAACCACAGCCATATCCAATACAGAAGATTTCTAAAACCTAGGAATCAATTTCCTTTCACTCCATTGTTGCTAAAGCCAGTAAAYAGAACTTAGTGATAAGGCAGATTCATGTTAATTATAATTTCTTGCAGCTAAGAGGTTAGAAATTACACAGTGCTGACTCAGATTTGTGTCACAGGTTCTACAGTGATGGCAATGCCTTGATGCAAACATCACATCATTTCTGTGTCATTTTAACYTGTTACGCTGACATCTAAGTGAACTTTTGTCAAAGTTGTTGGTTCAAGGCAGTTCTAAGCAGATGTGCTACCTTTTTGAACTGAAGTGTTTTAAACTGCCATTCTTTGGGTTGTTTAAATTGATAGGCTTGCTTGGATATAATTCTGAAAGGGCTGATGCACAGTTTCGCTGCTGTAGGCATTCTAGCTGTCAGTAGAAGCTCTGAGAGCAGATCTCCCCCTATCAATAAAATCAGTTGAGATACAACAGTTTGGAACACAGTTTCCTCTTAGGATATCCCAGAAAAGCTGTTGTGTCATGATGGAAAATGCGTAACATAAAAGACAAAATGCTCTCTAAGAGATGGTGAGGTACTGCATTTCCCCCCCTCCCCCTGCCACTTTCAGGGACAGAAATAATTGATACGATGTACATGTGTTAGAGGAAATTTAAGAAAATGTGMTTTTAATTACTAAAGGTTTGAGCTTGAGAAAAACCTAATATTGAAAAATAGAAATTGCTGTAGAATTATTATGTCGATATTACCTTAAATTAATAGGTGTAGTTGCATCTTTAACTGAAACACATGGCAATTTCTCTAGATCTTTAACATTTGCTAACTAATTCAGGTCAGGAGTGTAGCAGTGTTTTTCTCTTGGCAGGTTGCTTCTTTGTTTGGTTGGGTTAATATAAGCCAAATAGAAGATGAGATGCATATGGCATCCATCAAAAAAAGTTACATAAATGAAATAACATTAACTTGTAGTTTCTCTTTTATGAGTGTCTGAAAGAATCAAAAATGCACAGGGCAACAATTACATTGAGACTTAMATTCACTTACTGAGCTATTTACTATTTAAATAATAATTTACTATTCCTCAAAGATCCTAGGAAGAATCAAAACAAGTTTACAGAAACTCTCTTATTTGGTCATAAGACAATGCTGTTTTTGTGGACCATAGGATATTCTAACATAATAAAAGGAGCTGATTTTTCATCCTACAATCACTGTCCTTTTGGGGGAAAAGCTGGCATCTTTTTCTCTGTAAATATGGGCAACCCCATCAAAATTTACCCATCCATGTAGAGACCACAGGTCCCTATGAAACTATCATTTCAAAAAGAAACAGTTATGTAGATAAATGTTAACTATATGATGAACACTATATTTTATATTTGTGATCTGAACTGATTTCCCTGAAAACTACAATTTCTATTCCAGTGGGGCAGAGGTCGGGCACTTTTCTGCTCAACACAGATGATGAAGTTTTTTTCTGTTCCTTCTTTCTTACTCACTTTATTGGAAGGTATCAAAACTAAAGCATGTTGTTAATTCCTTTAAAACTATAAGCTAGATTYGAAAAGTCTTTTTGTATAAAATCAGTAAATAATTATATTCCAAATGCACCTACTCTTCTATATGCACATATCCAGAGAACTGGTGATAATCATCAGATGTTCAAGTATCTGAAGAACTTTAAAACAATTTATTATATTTAAAACGTAAGTGACCTACCAAGAGAATTCCATAGAATGAGAAGATCCTTCTGTAAGATAAATTACTAAAAAGGTGGTTGACTGATTCACAGTGTATCTAAAACTGACTCATCAGGTTGATAAACTCTAGCACACATATTTGTGTTGAAAGGAATTTGCTTAATTTTATGTGAATGTGTAATTGGCAATGATTCATATATTACACAAAACCTAAATCAAATTAACTCAAGCCTAGGCACTGCTCTCTTCCTCTGACTTGGATCCCTTGCAACTTCTGGCTTCAAAGAGTTGGCTCTGAAATGTTATTGTTCCTCTCTGAGGGATGTGATGGGAATGTGTAGCTTGCAATTTGTTTCTCTGCAGATCACATTTTTATATCTCATGGGCACTGAGGAAATTATACTTCAGGGTTTATTTTTAATTAACTGCTGTAGCTGAATGTTGGATTTTACAAAGGTTCTGAACAAAACCCGATTTTTTTTTTGTTGCAACTTCAGCTTATTTTAAAGCAGACAGATTAAAATACATTTTTTTTTTTTTTAAAGGAGTACAAAAACAGCTCAGTTCAATAAAAGACAGATGAAAGACTTCTGCATTCACAAAATATGATATTTATACTATAGGTGCTGGTTTTGTTTTTAACTTCATAGTTACTTGTCAACTCACACACAGTTAATAACTGACAAAATATACCCAATACAAAAGGTCCCASGAATGAGAAGTAGAGAAGGATTTCTCTAAGACATTCTGAGAATGACTGAGGGTGCTTGTCTTGTTTAGTTTGTTGTTTTTTGAAGAGCCAATTCAAGAGAAAAAATGAAGCTATTGAGAGACTAGATTAAAGGAGAACTCTCTTCCTGAGGGTTGTTTTAGGAATCAGACTACACAGCATAGAATCTTTTCTATCACTGTTGTGTGCTTGGGCTGAAAAAACCCAGRCAGTTGCTGYAAAAGACGCTGATCTTTGACAAACMCAAAGAGAAACAGCCATGGTAAAAAAAAATAATATTAATGTTGTGGATTATTTGTAATGGCTTCCTTAGTAAAGAGCTTTGAAACAGTGACTAAAAAATTACTGACTTGCCAAGATAACTGTTCCAGTCACTAAATGCATCTCCTAATGGGTTCTTTTCCAGGTACCAGTAAAGTAGGCTGTGATAGAGGAGGGTACCACAAACATGCATCATCCCTTTAGCAATGGACTTGGAAAATGATAAAACCCTACCATTCATTATTCACAATAGTCTCAATTTTTACAATTTTTGAAACGCAGGGGAAACCTCTCCTTCCTTTATCATCTCTTCATTCCACAAAGAAGCCCATAGGTTTGAATCTGTTTTTAGTGTCTTCGGTGCTTTTTCCATTCAAAGTCATAGACTCATGTAATTTTACTTTCATACTCCACAAAACTGCAGTGAAATCATCTTGCTTTTAATTCCTGCTGAAAGTCATGAGAGTCATTAACCTCAAAATGGTAACTACTGGCCTACCTCATATGAACAAATTTGGACAAACTAACTTTGGTACAGTAAGGAGAAGCCAAAACTTCTCACAAGTCTGAAACCAGACATGTAAACATTGTGCAGGTGACCATGCATTGTGTTTATTTGTCAGAAGAAAAAACACAAAATAACCATATCTCTTCATAATAATTCTAACCTTTTTTTCTATATTAATGTAGACTTTTGCTATTATAATGTGGATTCTTATTCCCGTAATTGTCTTTGATGCTTCCAATATTGCTGAGCCAAGTACATATCAATACATATCCTTTCTGTAATTTYAAAAATAAAGGAGATAGAATAACAGTTTGGTGGCACAGGTGGTTGAAGCCAACAGACTCCCTATTTTCTTAGTGTGAAAGTATATGTGAACCTCAATTGAGCCTTATATCACAAGCAAATATTTTGCGTTACTTGTCCATGTGAAAAGGCATCACCATAGGGCTCTGAGTCTGCAATAAAACTCTACAGACATGACAACTAAAAAGATCATAAAAGTTATTTTGGTTTGTATGGTTTTCACCCCAGGAGTAGCATGCAGCTTTCAGACATGATTCCTGAGCTCATAACATGACATTCTCTGGTTCTGCCTGAACTGAGTGTCTGGAGTTGAGCTGTAGAGCAAGACAACGTGTCTGTCTATGTGTGTGCACACGTCTGTAAATATACGGATTTATGGAAGAATTCTGAAKGCTTCCCTAAGAAAAATTTATAATTTCTAAATACAATGCTTAAAAATATCTCTTACTTTTGTCCTGTTAACTATTTGTTTTATCATCACACTAGATCTCTGAATGACTTGCTGCCTTTAGGGTGTATCGTCTGAAGTATCATTCCCTTTTCCTCTCCTGCCACCCTCTCAGCCACCCTGTATGGTCCAAAGTGTGCAGTGGTGTTGACAGAAAAACCTTCAATGAATCTTGAGAGTATAAGAAGGGATTACAGCACAAGAGAACATCTGGGAGTTCAGTCAGTACATTTATTTGGATTATCCCTCAGATTCCATGGAAATAAACAAGATGCTCCAGAAATCAAAAGAACAGTGGCAATTTGAACTGATTGAGATTCTGGCTCTTTATTTGTGATGAGGGAACAAATTGGTAATATTGGGTATTACAGGTGCCTACAAGTAGAAAATAATTTTTAAAGATGCTGATAGGAAAATTATCAAGRTCTTGAGCTATACATGGATCAAAACTCCTTTTCTTTCCACTGGTGGTTTGAAAAATTATCTATGCTAATGACTGTTGACACAATAACTATGTTGGAAGAGGAAACAGGAATTGTTATTGTCCCMATTACATTTTCAGAAACAAAAATGTGCAGTTAGGTTTTTGTCACAGTACAAGAAATGTCCAATCATGCTTAAGCAGACCAGCTTGGATGCATGCTTTTTATTAGGCAACAACATGAGCAAAGCTATACTATTTTTCAACAGAAGTCTAAGTACTCCAGTGGAATGGAAGTGCACACATTTGTTGTTTCATAACGCTTCTTAGCACAGTTTTTCATTATGGATTTATGCGCTGATAGGTGGAAAAATCAAGCAGAGTTCTTGATTCATGTTAACATTTACAGCACTTAATGGAGGGGTAAAATAAATAATTAAATATCGCAATGAGTTAGTTGACATGGCAAGAAGGATTTGGATGTAGTTGGTTTCTTAACCATGTCTTTCTGCTCACCTCCTTCAGGCTTGACTGGTCCATCAGACATCACTTTCCTGAGGGCTAGTTGGCTTTGGTCTTTGTTGTCATTGGCTGGTGGAGGCAGATTGTCAGACTGAGTTCTTTGAATAGGGAGGACTCCTGCTATGCTGTGTCTGTGCTGCTTCCTGGCATGATTAGACTGACCGCTTTTATGTGCTGCTGTGGCAGTGTGGGTGAAATGGAAACCCAGAGTATGTATCCTCAGATGGAACCAGCTTAAATGTTATTCATGCAAACAGAGGTGKTTTTTTTCTGTATTTAAGTAAGTAGTGTTTTCAAACACCAAAGAGACACCACATGCACAGCATTAAAGARTATTAAAACTGGCTGTTTCTTTATTAATGATGGTGAACACAAGGGAAATAGTTTCCCCCTAGTTTTGCATTTTAGCATGGTGAATTTATGGCATATCAACAAATCTTAAAGACAAACACAATGACTCTACAGTCAGAGATTTAATTTGCCATCAACTAAACCCTCAGCAAGCAATCAGATACTGGTCTGAAGTATACTCTGGAGAGTAATCCTTTTGAAYGGAATAGTTTCAGTTTATTAACCTATTTGAAGTTTTCAGGTGAAATCTATCTTGACCATTAATCAATCCACGGCAAAAAAATTACTCAAAATATTGAACTGTGACACCTGACTTAGCTCTCAACTCCCTTTGAGTTTGCAAACTTAACATTGTTGAAATCTGATGTTGTTACTGGCTTTATGAGTTTAATGGTTTTGCATTTATTGTGTTTAATGTTTTTATTGTATTTCTGTTCTGCTCATCACTAACACAATCTTATCTGAGTTATGAAGAAGGTTGCCTTATATTTCCTTTAAAAAAAATAAAATAGATATTTACAGTCATGTTTCAAAAATAGAAATCTCAGCCACGTAGTTAAAAAAAAAAAAAAAGTTTCGTTAACTTCAAATCTTCTTTTGTGTGTATAATACTGTCCTTCATGATTACTACTTATAGATATACCCTGTCATTAATGTGGTCTCAGTCTTGTGTGCAAATTGAAGAGCTGGCAGTTGCATCTCTGCAGGTTTTGATTATTTCATTGGTAGGTATTTAGCGACATCAAAACACAATGGACTTCTCTGACTCATGCACAACCATGGAACATCATGGACCATGAGTGAAAGGACTGATGGAGAAACAGCCAGTTTCACTGCAGTCTTTATAAATCAAAATAAATAAATAAATAAATAAATAAATAAAAGACTTCTAAATACAAGAGTATATTGTAATTATATGTATTCACACACAGGCACACAAAGAAGGACATTGAACAAAGTGAGCACAGTGTGCCAAGAACAGAAAAAAAATAGCCAAAAAGGGAAGGACAGCAGGGAAAAAGGCAACAGATGAACATTAAGCTGCCATGCTGAGGAATTTATTTGCGTCTTTTACTTGGTTGAAGACGAAGCTGTTGCACAGCTGCTTCAGCAGCGGCGATGGCTGCCCCAGCGTCTTCAAGGTGAGTTTGAGTGACGCTGGTTTTGCTTTGGCTGCGAGATGGACCGTGAGAGCGGAGATGTCCTTCAGAAGAAGACTTGGAGCTCCCTGGACTGCTGTGGGATTTCTCAATGGTGGGCACCTGCATGTCTACCAGGAAAATGAAGAAGCACAAGTCTTGCATTTATTAAAAACAAACATTTGCATTTTCCTTCTCTTGACTGGTCTTTCTAGCTGAATTCCAGAACAGGGAATAAAGATGAAGCCGTGCCATTGCATTTAAAGTACCAGGATAGATCATGATTAGGAAACTCTTAAAAAACACCATTGTCTGCTTCCCCACTGTTCCCTGACCCAGGGAATAATTTATTTAGCATTGTTTCCTTATCACCTGTGAATTAGCCCTCCTGTGTTGGTCAAAAATGGTGGAATAATGGTGTAGTGTTTTCCACTTTGTGTTCTCCAGTGTGTCAAGGCTAACCAGCATCACCTGCACCAGTACCAAACACTTAGCGAATGCAAGGCATTTTATCCTGAATAATGCTGTCATGAAAATCACAGCCTAACTGACAACAGCTTCTATACTTACCTTTAACTCAGTCAGACATCTTAGACAGACACCAATCTCTGGCAAAATGTTACACAGAGAAATAGAGAGGAGATGGAGCAGCGTCTTGTGCCTCTGGGGCTCTCATCTGGATTGTACATGGAATGGCTTTTGTTTTGGTGTGACATGCAATGTGTTTTAAGAGAGTACCTGTTCACTGACTACTTATTATAAAAAAAAAAAAAAAATCGAAATAAATTTCTTGGAGCAGGAGACACTGAGATCAATTCTGCTTTTGTAAACACTAGTATATTTTTACTATATCAGCTCTACTGATTTCCAATACAACTGAGATATGCTGCAGTCCATTATCATTGACTGGAAACACATATGCATTATTGCAGCTTCATTGTTGTTCCATAAAATATTAACATGGCATTTTCAGAAGATCAAGTTCCATAGAATATTTAAGGAACATGAAAAATAGAAAGCTAAATAATATATTGAATTTGCCCAAGGCTACCAAGAAAATGAAAAAGGTACAAGATCTATAGAAGATGTGCAAAGAACATAAGGTCTTTAAGCTGCTGTTTTAAGGACACAATTGCTCAGTAAAGTGGCTGGCAAGATTAAGACAATTTAAGCTTTGTCTCTAATTAATTAATCCCAGAGATAAATGCATTTTTAATAGAAATGTATACAGATATCATAACATTATCTTTATTTTTCTATTAGAACTTACACATAGCAAAGGTTTTCCCATCATCTGGGAAAATATTTCATATCAGGTGCACCAAGTCATTCCTACCCTTGGAGGGGTCCGGGAAGATTCCATGACTTCTGCTCTTGATGACAGATGGTTTTGGAGATTGCTGGCTACTCTGTCCAGAATGAGATTTCCCATGATCAATGTTTTCACTCTGTTCTTTAAGAGGATACCACCGAGGAGTGTTGTCAAGCTGAGAGATGCTGGATAACTCGATCAATACCTAAAAATAAATCAAAGTATAATATATGGCCGATATTTGACCTATTAATGATTCCATACAGCAGAAGAGACTAGAGCGGTGTAATCAGAAGTTGCAATCAAGTGTAAGAGTGAGGGCTATAAGGTTGTGCTGACAGATTCAGGACTCTCTGGCCACCCTGTGACCACAAACCCAGATTTGGTATCATATTGATGTGTCTGAACAAATACATCTCTTCACCRGGACCTCAGTAAGGACTATGAGCTGAGTCCTCAGACTATGGCATAGCTCCACATGAAGATGATTGGGCTGTTTAGAAGAAAACTTGTGAGCATTAACATGACAGCTACACTAAAAAGACATCCAGCCATTCTGCCTCTATACAGACATATTATAATAAGAGAATGAAGCAGTAYAATTTCCTCCCTTTTATCAGTGTTCTTAAGGTGGCAAACAGTTCTAGAATAGCTTTTATTAAGGCATTCAATAATATGAGACTCATGCTTCTGGAGTCCTTAAAAAATCCACATATGCAGAAGTATCAACAAAAAGAAAAAACAGGGCAATTTTTGCAGTTTGCTAAAATAATAGAATTCAACAGACCATTTAGGCCTCTAAACTTTACTGAGAAAAAAAGGAGTTGCAATGGCAATGTGGAAATGAAACAAATAACTTAGCTAAAACACAAAGCCATTGTAGCTGAAATCTGCTTTTAGCCACCTTCAGTGCTAGCAGTTCTCTGAAATTTCATTTTTTAAAAAAAAGAAGTAAAAAATAAAAAAGCCTTGGCACCAATAAAGACTGTTCCTCCCTTAATAGGCCTGCAGCTGGGAGGGCCAAGTGATGTAAAGTATTGAAATTCATCACAGAATCTTGAMTAAAGGAAGGTCAAAAGTGGCTTTGCCTTTGGGTCTGAAGTGAGGGTTAAAACTAATGTCAGGGAGGGAAGTTTTAAAATTGCTAATCAAATAAAGTGTGCAATTACATCAGGGAACAATGTTTTTGTCACTTTATTACAAGAYCCTGAATTCAAGAAAGTCTCTTCAAGTTTAGGTATGGGGAGATCTCCTAACAACTGATGGTTTCTAAGTTAAAATCCTTTTTCTTTCCTTTTTTTCTTTCAGTTCCACAAGTTGTCTATGACCTGGCTTGATCTTTCTGGTTATACCGATAATTAATCTGACCAGATTAACTATTTAGCATGCTCCCTGTCATGGTTTTTGGTCATAGCTTTGAGAATGACTTGGCAGATAGCATGGCTGAGCATTGTTCCCAGCAGGCAGGGTAGGCTGGGGGTTCTGTTTTGTGGGAGGAGAGGTTTCACTTTCCGTGGTGTGGAYCATGATGTGCCACTGTTCTTCTGTGGCACACAAGTGCTGCTGGCCCTAATCAAGGAATTCTTTGGGGCACAGTTTGGATATCCCATATCTGATGATGCAGGGCTCCTCCGGACATCCTGGTGCCCAGATACACTCGACAGTGTGTATCCGTTCCTTTTTTCCCTGAATATATTTTTCGTTCCTTTTTTCCTTGACTGCTTCCACAATTAATAAAAACTAGATCTATAGCCTGAAAAAGTTTGCAGGGGAAAGGTTTAAATCTTTGTGAAGAATCTTTGTGCTAGGGCAAAAATTCTTCTGAGTGTCATAAAAAACAATAATGTAAATATTTGGTAAAGCCCTGCACTTGGACAAACATGCTAAACTCAACAAGAATATGGACACAGTATGCAGGAAATAAACAATCATGTAGCAGCTTCCTATAAATTTATTTTATTAATTGTTCAAAGAGTGACACTGATTGCTCAGTTTGGTAGTTACASAAAGGGTAACTGGAGCTGAACTGCTTGGCTTTTTGGCAGAATTCAAATGTAGAATGAGCCCTGATTGCTCAGTTACTCCCTATGATCAATTTTCTCGTGCTTCGGTTTCTAATGCTAATCTTTATTTGTAATAACATCTTTAATTATTTTTRTATCATAGTTATTGCTCTTAATTCTGTATTACATGTGCATATGTTTATTTGKTTTTTTTTGTACACAAAGCCTCCTTCCCACAAGCACTCATCTAATTTATTATTAATTACAAAATTAGATTTTGCCTTCAGTTATACTTTGATGATGATATTACTATTTCAGAATGTTAAAAATGAGACTGATCAGCAAGACTAAATTACTCATACTTGAAGATACTGTACATGGGTTAAAATATGGCTTGATGGCAGGATTTAATRCTTTAATCATTTACAAAGACTGATACCTTATCAGCCTTCCTATGTTATGCTAAAATCACAGCAGAGAGCTTTCAGTCATAACACGAATTCCCCCTGGATTCACTGTGAAGGTTGTTACTATATCTCACGCTCAAAAAAAAAAAAAAAAAAAATCAGTGAATTAACATTTTGTTGGGTCCTAAATTAACTTGCCCCCAGTTAACCAAGATAAAAGGGATATACCTTTCATACCTAAATGAAAGAAATGTCTTGTTATGAAGACAACAATAAAACTCAAGAAAAAGTTTTACTTCACATGTGTKCCATACCTTGGAAGAGAACAGTCTCCAAATAACAGCCTGCAGTTATTATTAGCAGAGAGGAGGCAATAAGATACTCACTTCACCGAGGAAGTCATTTGAGGAGAATCTATCATAATCCCAGACAGTCACTTCCAGTGTTTTCTTTTTCAGCTGCAATTCAAGTGAAAGGATAATTAACCTCATAAACTTCAGATCAAGTCCTTATGGTGGTTTCTGTAGATTATTTCTCCACAAATCCTTTCTCATAACGACAGGTAGGCAGTTATTGCCCTCTCATCAACCTTGTTCTGAGAAAAATAATTTGGGGGTATTATTTGTTATCAAGACAGATGGGCTTGTGCTTGTCCCTATTTTAGTAATTTGCATGAGTTGTTTTGGGCAGAATTTATGTCCACTACAAGAGTCAAACTGATTTCTACAGCCCCGTTTTTGTGTTCCTGCAGCTTTTATCATCATCAGATCTGAGTTGTCTAAACTCAGGCATGTGCCTGAAGTGCTTTTCAGTGTGAATTTCAAATGTGTTATGTCAAACACCATATTTACATAATCCCATCTGTGAAGACCAGGCTTTAATGCCTGCAGAACTCAGTGTGGTCAAAGAAAGCCTGCAAGTGATCCAGGCATGCAGGACAAGCTGTACTGTTGGGTATTAATGACAGCTATCAAAACCCATTATCTGCAGATCTTGTTAAGCATGATAATTGAGCCAAGCACTCCTCTGTAGGCCACTGGAAGGAACGGGTAAATATTTTTATATGACAACGGAGTGCAAGACAGAGAAAATGTTGACCACAGCAGTTGACCTTATTGTAAAGGCTGACCTGAGTGTTTTTCCAGGAATCTCTGGGGATGCATAGGGGCASGATTGATTACTGATATTGTGTGCTAGGACAAAAGGCTGTAAGGTGGCTGGAAAAGCAGTAATAAATTCATGTGGCTTGAAAGAGAGAAGGGCAAAACCCTGTAGGTTGTGGAGCATCTGCAAAATCAAGCTGAGAAGTTATAAACAAAAAATCCAAATATTACTGAGGAAAAGAGTACTCTTCACATACTTTATTAAAAGAGATCAGAAGAAGAATTCTTATGTGATAGTTGAGGTTGTCATCCTAACAGCTCTGTCACTCACTGCTCTGACTATTTATTGGCGGCTGGGCACAGAGGGACAACAAAAGAGCAAGTCACTGCTCAAAGTGATAAGCTACACCAATTATTGTACATATTGCATATTTTTGCAATCAAAGCCCTGTTGGCTATTTACAGAACCACAGAATGTTCTGAATTGGGAGTGATCCACAAGGATCACCAGGTACTACTCTTAAGTGATTGGTCTGTATGGGACCAAACCCTAGATGTTGGCGTTAGCACCATGCTCTCATCAATTTCCCTCCATTGCCTCCTGGTTTCGTGCAACACAGACTCAGACAGCTCCTAATAATAGGAAATGGCTTTTAAATGATAATTCCATCTCATTTTTATGTATTCAGAGTACCGTCTGCTCCCAGCCAACTTTAGAAAAAATACGCAACTACTCAAAGCCATTGTCTATGAAAAGAAAATTTAAATCAACACATCCTGGAAAACCCACACAAAGAGGAATTRAACTATTTTTAGCATCAACAACGTACTCCTTAGGCAGGCAATGGCACGACTTGAAAGCTAAGATTTTAAAAAAAATATTTGAGAGCAATTCTTTAATCTTTCTCCATTTTATTCTTACATAATTAGGCAATATTCTTAAGCATTATTTTAAAAAAATATCCTGCAAAAATGAAAGAAAAACTTGAACAAAAAGATTATTTTCTGAACATTGCAYCCAAAATATTTCTAAAGCAAATTTCCTTGACTGAATAACATTCCTTTCCTTTGCTGTTCCAAGACAGTATTGAAACTGCAACATGAAATATAACCTGAAAAAATGAGCTGAGTACCCAGTGTTCCATGATATTTTTGACTTCCTGGATGATACAATTTTCTGCTAGGTGCTATACTAAGTATATGTTTTTATTATTTAAAAAGGAATAATACAAATACTTTTCAGAAATGTATTGTCATAGTTGTTGCTATTTTGAGAGGAGATTTCTTTCTGGTGACTGCAAGGACAGAGAGAAGAATGTATAGATCCAGGAAATGGGGAAAAAAAAACCCTAAAGTTCAAAGAATTTTTGGTAGGATGGGAATGATAGAAAAGATTTTCAAGCAATCCTGCTTTGCTAGCTTCTTTGAATTAGTGTGATAATAAGACTGTGAAGAAAACTTACAGTACTCTATATTTCTTTACAAAATCTATTTTAAGCCTTTTAGGTTAATAAAGCTTTTATAAAATATTCTGAGAATGAAAAAACCATGGAAAGAGCTTTATTAGACAGAGCACATGAAATGACTTTCAAAGTGGAGGAGAATTTACTTTTCTGAAGATATATTTATGCACCACTATAGTGGCAAAGAGCACTCAATGGCTGCTGATTTTAAAAGCAGCCATTTAACAGCACAGCAAAGTGGGACTCTGCCTTAGATCAATCAGTTTTAGACTATGAATCCTAAAGTTCACCCACTCATCAGGAATATCACAGACAGAAATATGGAAATGGTTTCAGGAACCCTCTGACCGTCTGACCATGGCTTTCTGCAAGTGAGCAATGTACCAACAGGAAAATGAGAGTGTCAAAAAAGAAGGAATGCAGTTTCTGCACATTGTGGACATCATCTGAGTTCCAAGCATATTGTTAAAAAAAGTGTTACCAAATACTAATTATGTTCAGCCTTAGCCTTGTGGGAAAAAAGTAACRAAATAAAATAATTAAAAATCCACCTAGAAGCACATTACTGCATGTATGCTCCAGTTAGCTTTAGGCTTCTGTGGACAGTCATATTTTAAAGAAAAAAAGGAATATGCAGAAGCAGCCAATGTGAAAAATATTGTCTCTTATGGAAGGCATAACCAATACCACAGGTACAGAGGTACTTATTTCCTTTTTCAAATGTCTGCATTCTATTAGGGATAATGTCTACCTGTGTAGCTAAATATGCACTGCTTACATATTTAACAGATATTCCTTGGAAATTTCACACAAGGATTTACATTAGGAAATAAATATTTTTTAATGGAGCTTGTTTTTCCTCTACGGTGAAAACAAATTACTATAATTATTCAGAAATAATATAAAATATTGCAATCTCATACAGTATTTTGATGAGTAGAAATGAATGTGRTGTATTAAGTAATCCATTGCAGTTATTTTTGTTTACATTCATAYTTAACATTTTATTATTCTCTTCTCTATATTGTTGCACTTTGGTATAAGGGAGGACAAAAATCTCTTTTTATAGGTCTCTTAGGAACTAACTTTCTTGTGTCCCAGATATTAAGATTTAAATACCAACACCTTACTGTTTCATATGAAAGTCTTCCTTATTTTTGAAAATAATGCATAGGCTTTCACTCAAGGATTTTGAGAAATCTTACTCCTTCTAAATATATTACAATCAAATTACAGACACATGCTACAGCAAAACTATTTGCTTTATGGAATTATTTCATATARGAAAATGCTTTTATTTGCTTTCTGGCAAGKAAGAAATTKAGGMAAAGACATTCACACTTTACAGTGTGATCATACATTATAACAATGGTCTGACCAGCACAGAACTTACATATTTTATCATCTTCTCATTAAATTATTCTAATGCTTTCTTTCATGCTCTTCGTAGGTATTGGACTTGAGTTAGCAATTACTGCACAATATTTGTAATGTGTGTAGCTGGACTTCCTCTCGAATTGCAATTATTACGACTTTATTACATAACAAAATCCTTAAATTACTAAGTATTCACAGTTTATTTTTTCTCCGACTGTCAAAGTAAAATTTTCTATAAATGTGAAAAACTAATAATTCCAACCTTGAAAAGTCTGTTTAATTTCAAAGAGTGATATATTTCCTATAATTATTTCCACTTTAATTTCAGCTAGTTTAKGAAAGAGAAAAGGAAAATGAAAAATTGTACAACCAGCTAAAGTCTAGACAGTGACGTTAAAAGAACTATATTAGGAAATATTTAATAATACTTATTTGCTGTCAGCAAGCAACTCATGCTTTGTTGAAGAGAAAAAAAGCATRGAGGGAAAGAAAATTTTTCTTTGAAGAAATACTATTTATAAAAATAAAATTCATGAATTTATGTTTGAATGTGACTTCTAACTCTGTAACTTCAAGTGTAATGCATTTTTGCTTGTTTAGTGAACAGAAAGCTCATTCTCAGTCTCACAATTATTGTTTTGCATTTCTAATTATATTCCTAACTATTTTGAAATATACATTTGTGAGGGTTATGAGTACAAATGATGGTCTCTGACATGGTGAGAATTCTTCAGACTGTAGAGGGTTCTTCTCATCAGCATAGAATTATTTCTGATTTAGAAATGTGCTTCACTGTGTATTCTCTAAGCCAGGGCATAGAATTTTATGGCAGAAAAAAATCACTCACACCAGTATCTTAGCAGTASTCAGAAGGCATGGGAAGGTATGGAAGGAAACATTATTTTCTGCACACAATTYTGTGTGACAAGATGCCAAAATATAGAAGATGCGTGGTGCTCAAATGAAGTTTACACACTTAAAACCCTAAACACTGCAAATAGACTTAGAGAAAGGGAAAGRGGTGAGATTTGCAGATAGAAAGCAAAAGTGCAAAGAATTCAACATGCAGACTACAGGCAAATTTCAACAAATAATGGTTAAAAAACTGACATCAAAGATATAACTAGATTTTCTTTGACATTAAAATCACTGTCCAAGGAACCCTAGATTAACATCATTATYCATTTTCAAAGCACCAAACAGTCAYTGAGTCTACAACAACCCTGCACTCYTAACRCTAGCTCTGTGAAATGTCACAGCAGAACCACCAAGCAAAGTTAGAAACATGAAGGGCCTTTCTTAGATGGAAAGCTCAGTTTAGAAATTTTGTTAAAACACAGCAAACCCTTTCACTAAACCCTTACACCAAACCAAGAAGATTCAGGGTTTATATTGCAGGTAGGTTTGTTTTTTTTTTTTTGTTTTGTTTTTTTTTTCTGATGCTTTCACTGTCAATGAGCTACCACTTATAAAAGCCTGCATGAAGCAGTGAGAAAACTCCATCAAACCACTAAGTACAACAGGACAGCTCTGAAGTAAATCTGAGCTATTGCCTGWTAAGTCCACATGTGCAGATTGCATGAGCAACCATATACATCCCTTTGTGGGAAAGGTTTATTCCATCCAAAAATTAGTATCTTAATCTACATTCCCCTAAATGAGAAGAAAGAATAAGGAAATTTTAAATTGGGAGGATCATATTGAGGTCTTGGGATGGTAACAAGAAATATCTTAAAAGGACTGGGAAATCTATTCGCTAAAGAGCCTGGTTATTCTGGGCTTTTGAAAAAGAGTGAAAGATTAAATGAGATTGTAAAGTGAAGTTGAAAGTATCAAGAACAAAACAGTAAGAAAGGCAAAAATATTCAGGACTGCATGCAAATCCAGTACTCTATAAAACATACTTCATAATTTWAAAAAAATGAACTGATCTTTATTTTGCCCATTATATCTTTTTCAAGCTGGTAAAAAAGTCCTTTACAAGGGGAGATGGAAGAGTAGAGGATTCAATTGCTTCATTCTGCTTCAGAAGGACAGTTGCAGTTAGCAAGCCACCAAGAAACAGAGAAGACTCTGCAGACATCCTTCCCAGATGTGAGTTAAATCTTTCTATGGCAAGGAAATCAAATATCGTCCAATTCTTTTTAATATGATTCATATCTTATGATATTGATTCATATCTCATATAAATGGCAATAAATCTAAAAATGTATCTCTAAATTTTATAAAGATTTTTGATCAAAAAAATGGTAGAAACTGTACTTTTGTGTGAGCTTGCATGGCTTTTGGAACAAAGAATGACAATGATTTCTGCTTCAAAAACTTATGTCTTAGTTTATTCCCCCATTAATTTATTCCATTATCATTTTTTAAAATTTTCACATCTATACTTATGACATGATTTTGAGTGTAATGCCCACAAATTGCCATTTCTRTGATAGAAGGGCAAGAAAATAATATTGTCATATTAAGCTCCATCAGAGGCAAAGAAAGAACCCCAAATTTCTCCTAAATCTGGCAAGATTTTACAGGGGCTCACAGAACTGCCAGTAGCAGTGCTCCCCTTGAGTGAGCACTGCCAGCCAAGCAAATAATAAAGCAGTAAATGGCATTGAAGAGAAGCCCCAGTCACGCACCTGCTCCGTGGAGATATTTTTATAAATGACTGTCTGATTCCACTCAGGATTCAAGCTTTTCTGTATGTACTTCGTTCTCCGCTTGTACTCAGCACTGAATTTGAACAAAAGAAGAAAACATTGCATTAGTGATCTTTTGTTTCTTTCAGCTCTAGTACAAAAAAAAAAAAAAAAAAAAAAAAAACCCCCCCCAAAAAAAAAAAAAAAAACCAAAAAGCCACCTAAAAAACAGCCACAAACCAAAAACCAAGAAAAAGAAAAGAGCTGTATCTTCCATTTCTTCAACAACTCGGGGTTATGAGAGGACAACGGGACCCTTTGGGATGTTTTCTTTGGTATGCTTTCCTGAGACAGTATTTTAAAGCATATTCTAACTCTCCAGCAGGCTTGCTCTGCCTAAAACCATTTCAAGATAAAGCATCAGTCAGCACATGCACATAGACTCTGTCCYCTCATTGTAGGYATTAGGCTCTGATTCTAAATTGAGGTGATAATGCATYGATTTCTTTTCYAAGACCATCCCATTAGCAYTTTAAAGTTGCACAAATTCGTTATWTTTATAGGTTGCAATCACTAATTACAGGAATCCCATCTCACAAACACATTTAATGAATGCCATAAGGTAACTAATATCCTGTTAATGATTGAAACACTAATTTCTTATTGATCCTGTTCCCTGCCTGTCCTTCTAACTGTACTGGAAAGAAATACAAAAGC